>NW_007246072.1:1779-167677 GCF_000164805.1 Carlito syrichta | reverse complement strand
AAATCAGAGGAAATCAAAGAGCTGGAATATTTTTTATTTTAATATCCCATATTCTACAGTAATGGCACATGCACCCTTACGGCTTCGTTTTTGGGTAGGTTGGACAAGGTTGACAGGTGGCAGGCCCCAGACACATATCAGTGGCAGAATCAGCGTAAACAACCAAACTTTGGGACTTGAAACATTTAAAAATCTCCTGTCCGTGAAATATACAAGGTAGGTGAATTGGCAGATCCCTTCCCTTTCCGAGAAGCTGGTTGTCATGTTCTTCGTGCCAGCCTGACACCTGTAGAGATTGGCAGGTGAGCACTGTGCATCTTCCACAAATCTTAATAGACTTTGGTGACAAGGGTTTCTATCTATTGGAGATGGGGGCTGCCTATGCATAACTTAACTGAATTACTTAAAGCACCTAAAACCATTGCTATCAAATTGTGTCCTTAAACAATTTCCCAGTATTTGATTTATAACAACTACCCCCCTGCACCTTGCTCCCATACTTTGATGGTTGAGTATGCTGGAGTCAAGAAAATCAACTTTTTTTTTTTAAATGCTTGGGAAAGCTTACAAATGGACTTCTAGAGCCCAGGAGGCTACAGTAATCTAAAAATGAACTGATTAGCCCCAGAGCAGTTTCCAAGCTTTTTAAGGTTCAGTTTTGGCTTATGTGTGGTTTTCCTCAGTGTTCAGAATACTGTGAGGAACCTACCAGTGTCTGACTTTTATTTCATTGTTCAAAGTTGAAGCCCTGAAGAAGGCAAGCAGACAGTGGGGATTTCTTGAACAGAGGGTCTCAGAGAGCTACATCTTCATTATGCTTTACTTTTAAATTTTGTTATTTTTACGACAGTGTTATACCAGGCACGTTCCCATTCATTCTTCCACCTGAAAAGCAACCATACTTAGCAATCAGAGAAGACACTGAAATGTTGTGTTTTGTCTTGATGACAAAGAAATCTAATTTCACAGATGCTTCAGCGATCTTTAACCTGCTGGAGACAGAAGCCATGTAGAACATTAATACTGTTAAATATTATGTCAGTCTGAGTTCAGTAATTAATTTTTTTTTCTTTTTCAAAAATAGGAACCCTTGATGCCGCCTTTACTGGCTGTGAACTAAGTTGGAAAAACTAGGGGGATTATGCTGATCAGGGCTTGACATTTATGACTGCCAGTTCACTGCTGAAAATACAGCCAAGGAGCTCTGTCCTAGACATGGGAGGCAGCTGGATCCCAGGGTATGCGTTGGCACTTGTTTTAGACTGTGCTCAATTTCCTGGGAGCCCCATGGGCTGCCTGTCTAGAAGTGCAAGTGCAGCTGCAAACGGGAGCGAGGGGGCCATTTTCTATAAATGCTTGTGACTCTTACTCCTTGTTCTTAGTGGAGCACCAGGGAACCCCTTCACTGCTTGTCTTCAAGACTGGCTTTCTCCAAGGTGCTATCACCAACCCAAGCCCTCCCTATTTATTATAGTTTCAGGCCAACCAAATTATTATTTTGTATTCCCTGGGTGTTTTCTTCGCAGGACTTTCTTTAGAGGCAAAGGCTGAAGATATGAAACATTAAATGTTTGGTTTCATTGGTTCGCTTTACCTCATCTGCTGTCCTAGCCTAGTCTGCCTAAGATCACCAGGGATGAGATCTTATTCAACAAAGCCAGGTTTACTGTTCCACTGCATTGAGGGAGACCACACGCCAGGGGAATTGTGGGGTGTCTCACCAAACAAATTGAAGGACAGACGTTATCATGGGATTTTGAGCGATAGTGGAGTTGAGGTGAAATTTAAATAAAGCAATGTTTGGGTAGGCTCAAAGCAAAGCAGGGCTGTGTGCAAAGGGTTTAATATCAAGTCTGGACTGTGAAGTGGATCTCAGGTTCTGTTTCCTTGGAAACTACGTAGTTAAGATAGATGTAGAATGGTGTATCCAGAAACCCCTTATTTGAAGCTCGGCACCTGGATTTGAAATTGAGGCCAATTTCTGTGTCAAAGTGACTTAGATCCTCCAGGCAAGAGTGGTTTGTTTCATTTTTACTCATATAATTTCCAAAAAAAGAAAAAAAAACCCACCAGAGTTTCTGATATTTATGATTTTAGAGAGTATAATATCTCAGTGAGAAAAAAAGCAGTAGTCACCCAACAAAGGAGGTGGTTATGACACTTTATAGCTGTAGTATGTACTTGGGAGAAATATTGTTTCCTGTTAAATTGTCAGCTGGCTTTATCTGCGTCTATTATTCCAGCTTGTTGAACGATCAGGTACATTTTTCACTTTCCTAGCCTCACTAATTTTTACTTTCTTACTCCTCATACCATTTAGAAAAGCTTAGTTTGCAAATAAAAATGACTCTACATAAATGGGGTTAAATAGTTAAGAAAATGTAATGGCCAGTAACAGAAGAATCAAGGAATGGAAAGAGCTTCAGGTAAAGTTTGATCAAGCAGCTTTAAAAAATCACTAAATATTCTATTTCTGTCTTTTCTAATAGCTTTTCATATTGTCTACTTTTCCCACATGTTAAGTATAGTTTCTTTTGAAACTCATAATGATTAAATGGTGGCCTTTAAATTGAATCCTTCATAATTCTTGCTCTTTCATATTTAACACATTTTTTCCAGTCTTGATTTCTTAATAATTTTATTATGTCAATCTTTTAGTTCATTCTTCTATCTTCATATGAGTCTCATTTATCTGTTTAATCTTGGGTTTTATATTTCAATTATTTTATTTCTGAGAATTCTAGGTGGTTATTTTCCAAGTCTGCCTGGCTTTGTGATTATGCTTTTTACATAATTTCAATTTCTCCTTTTATGTCCTCAATCATTTTAAATATACTTAGTTTTTATATATATCTCACAGTTCTATTATCTGAAGTCTTTAGAGATCTATATTTTTAATCTATTGACTTTCACATGGTGATTTTTTCATCTCTATTTGGTAATTTTACATCATAAACTTATTTTCCCTTTATTCATTGGAATCCTGCACAGCCTGGGTGTAGCATTAGGGTGGCAGTAGAGGTGGGAGGAAGGAATCTCAGGGGTGTAACTGGTCAAAAAAATTGTATATTAAAATTTAAGGTTGCAGGTATCTGTCTCATGCGAAAATGAAGATTCAAGCCCAGCATCTAAGTGAGAACATATCTGTGAGTATATATGTTTTCAGGGAAACATTTTCTACCCAGATCCCAGTATATCTCCTTGTGCTGGCTGGGACAGGGACTAGAAATATTTCAGACCACCAGTTTTTAGAGGGTTGGACTTTAAAGTGTACATACGAACCCAGTTACAGCTCTCTGACGTTTTGCAGGTCAAAGTAGCATCCCCTGTGTCCCCACTATAGCTGTAAAATGCAAACTTTTTGGTCCTAAAGTATCCCAACCAAGCCCCTGCAAAGAGTACCTTCCTGCTGTCTTCAGTTCCTTCTTGATTTATTTTTTTGGGTGGGTTTCCATCCCTCACCTATCAGCCTATATGCTTCTGAGGAAGGAGACTCTGCTCTCATCACTTTACTTTGTGGAGAGGTTTCCCTTTCTTTCTCTGGACTCAGCTATTTAAAATTATGTTTATTATGTTTTATTTGGCATCGCCAGGTGTTCTGTAGCAATATTCTCCAGGGAAACAGAACCCTCAAAATCTATCTATCTATCTATCTATCTATCTATCTATCTATCTATCTATCTATCTATCTGTCTGTCTATCTATGTCTGTCTATCTATCTAGCTATCATCTATCCACATAGATTTATATAGATATAGGTATATGCCTATACCTATATCTATACGTGAGAAAAATTTATTTGTTTTAGTATAAGGAATCGGATCAATTGCACCACCTGATTATGGACAGACCCAGGAGAGGAATTACTAGAAGGGCTGACCCAAAAGGGCTTCAATGAAAAGTTGTCTCCCTCTGTGTCACAAAGTTGGCTCTAGAAACTTCTGCTGGTGGTAATGGCTTACTAGTCTTGTTCATGTTCAACGAACAGGATGAGTGTCTCTCTGAGTAACTTCCTTCAGAGGTAACGCTTTTGATTTTTTTTTTTTTTTTTTGAGTTGGAGTCTCACTCTGTCACCCAGACTGGAGTGCAGTGGCTGCTCCCAGCCACCGCAGCCTCAACCTGCCCGGCTCCGGCCATCCTTCCACCTCAGCCTTCCAAGTAGCTGGAACTACAGGCGCTCAGGTACAGGTACAGGAACTACCACGCCCGGCTAATTTTTGATTTATTGTAGAGATGAGGTCTCGCCAAGTTGCTCCGGCGGGCCTGGAACCCGCGGGCTCAGGCAATCACCTCAGCCTCCCAAAGCGTGGGATTACAGGCTGAGCCACCGAGCCTGGCTTGATTGTTATATTATTAATACATTTGGGTTTCTTTATTCTTCTACACATATTTGTAACCATAAACAATAGATTTTTTAGTGTTGCCTGGTTTTGGATTTCGTATAAATGGAATAGTACAGTTTTTTTTCCTAACTCACCTCTGTTTGCTCAGTGTTGTTTTTAAGGTTTGCCTGTGCTATAGTGTGTGCAGCAGGTGTATTAATCATTTATGCAACCGTAAAATATACCATTGAATGAGTATAACACAAATTTTGGTTCATTCTGCTGCTAGTTTACACTGATTTTTTTTCCTAGGCTGGGCTATTAAACAGTGGGTTTGTAGACATTTTTGAACCAGTATTTTGGTGTCCAGAATTTTCTTTGGGTATATATCAAGAAATAGAGTTGATGGGATTTAAGTAATATATATATAACCAACTTTGCAAGATATAACAAGTTGTTTACCAAAATGACTACCAATTTACATTACCAACAGTATTATGTCAAAGTTTCCATAGCTCCATATTTTTTCTAGCACTCAGTTTTTAAAATTTCTGCCAATTTAATATTTACATTTTGCCAACCAATTTTCCAGTATTTATTTCTTAGATATTAGATCAATCTTATTATTTTTAATTTATATTTTCCTAATTACTAATACACTTGAACATAGTTTCTTATGTTTATAAATATTTTCATATATTTTGTTTTGTGAAATACTTATTTGTAACTTTTGCTTATTTTTGTATTGTTATTAAATTTTTATTTATTTATATATTGTGGATTCCAATTTTTGGTGCATATACTGAGTTGCAAAGAATTTGTACCCATTTCTATTAGTCGTTTTGCTGTCTTTATGTTTATTTCTGCAGAAATAAGTTCTTAATCTTAGTGTACCTGCACACCTAGCTATTCAGGAGGCTGAGGTTGGAGGATTGTTTTATTCCAGTTTGAGCCCAAGAGTTCAAGACCAGCCTGGGCAACATAGTAAGACTCTGTCTCTACAAAAACAAAACAAACAAACAAAAACCACAAACAAAACCCTTACTTTTAACATACCCCAGTTTATCAGTATTTTCTTTTGTATTTTGCTATTTTTTGTATCATCTACAAATTTTTCCTGCAGCAGTTTTACAAAGATATTATCCTGTATTGTCTTTTAAGATACCTAAATTTGATTATTGTGAATGATGTGAGGTATAGAATACAATTTCATTGTTCTAACTTAGAAAGCTAATTATCTAACACTGTTTATGGCAAAGTCTCATTTTCTCCACAGTTTTGTAACCAACTTTGTCATTGTTAGTTTTCTTGCATGAATAGGTCTGTTTTAAAGCTCTCAATTTTGCTTCATTGGCTTACTTAGGTGTACCTGAACCAATATTTTATTGTCTTCTTATTTAACATAATAAACATTGATATCATCATCATAATGATATATGGTAGGGCAAGTATTATGTTTTATTTTCTTCTTCAATTATATCTTGACTGTTCTTGATCATTTAATATTCCATGTCAATTTCTGAATCTACTTGTCTATGGAAAAATTGGGGAAGCACTGTTATTTTTATAGTATTGGGCTTTTCTACACATGGACTGGTATTTCCATGAAAATTTTTTAATATGAGCAGTTTTTTTAAAAAAAAGAATTGCATATCATTGGTTAAATTTAGTTCTTGGTACTAAACATTGTTTGATGCTATTATAAATGATATATTTTAAAAATTACACTTCTTATCTTATTATTGCTGGAGTATGGTAGTGCATAATTTTGGATATTTATTATGTATTCAACAGTTTTGCTAAAATCTCCTGTAAATGATAATGCTTATGTGTACATTCTTTTTGTGTACTATAGGTACATTCATATCTTTTGCAAATGAGAATACTTTTTTTTTCCCCACTCTGATTCTTGTATTTTTAAAATTCTTATTTTCTTACTGTAGGTAGGGGCCTCTTATCCAATGTTTTTTTTTTTTTTAAGGTGATAAAAGTCATCCTTGTCCTGTTCTGACCTCTAAGTTAATTCTTTCAAATTATTGTATTTATTTTTGTTTTAGTATAGCCTCTCCAATAAGTAAAGGATATTTCTTGCTATTAACTTTGCTAACGTATCTTCTGGTTTGATTTAATCATTAATGTAGTTTGAATTTTAACCCATGATTTATGCATCTGTGTAAGAGATCATACATTTTTCTTCCTTTGATATGTTAAGTTAGAGTAATCAATTTTCTAACAATCTTATATTAATGGAGTGAAGAAAAATGGCTATGGTGAATGTCTTTTGAATACTATGGTAGAATTTATTTGCTACTGTTTTGTTTAGAAATTTCGGTACTAGTGTATGTCCATGATTTACATTGGCCTATTATTTTATTCTCTCATACTCGTCTCTCTTTTATTTTTTTTTTGTTTTAAGGTTATATTATGCTCATAAAATGTTAAAGGGTATGTACTTTTTCTATTATCTGAAATAGTTTGTGTATGCCTTGTATTTTTTATTCCTGAATGCTTAGCAAACTCCGTAAAGTTATTTGGGCCTGGTGTTTTCTTTGTGAAAAAGATTTTAAACTATGGATTTGATTGCATTAATGATTTTATGACTAGGTTTTCTAATTTTTCTTGAGCTAGTTTTGATAAGTTGTGTGTTCTAACAGTTTGTTCATCTTATCTGTGATTTCAGATATATTGGCACAAATGTGTTTATAATATTATTTCATTATCCTTTAAATCTTTTCTGCATCAGAAATTGACTCCTTTTTCATCCTAATTATTGTTTATTTGTACATATCTCTTTCTCTAAATTAATATTATCAGAAATTCTGACTATTTTGTTAGTATGTTCAAAGAGATAACTCCTGGCATTTTGATCTTTTCTGTTGTATAATTGTTTTCAGTTCCTTAGTTCTTGCTTTTTACTGATTCCTTCAATATGTTTTATTTGGGTTTACTCTACTTTTCTTTCTCTAACTTTTTAAGATTAATGCTTAGTTCATTAATTTAAAGATTTTCACCTTTTTGTATACATATATGCTTCTGCATTTCTCTCAGTATTCATTAGCCTAATTCAAAAATTTTGGTTGCAACATTTTCATTATCATTCAGCAATTTATTTTAAAATGTCCTTTATTATACATGTGCTTTTCAGAAGTATGTGGGTTAAAAAAAAATTCCAAATATATAGTTCTTGTTCCAGATATATTTTTGTTGTTATTTTTAACTTAATTATTTTATGCTTATAGAATATGGCCTACATGCTATCAACCTTATGAAATATATTGAGACTGTTTTATGGCCTCTAATGTGGGTAATACTCAAAAATATTTTATATGTTCTTAAGGAGGAAGAAGCTGTATTCTGAAGTCATTTGGTCCTTTGAAGTCAAGTTGATCCTGTCTAAATCTGTATCTTCTTTCTTGCTTTTTGTTTGCCCAATCTATCAATTTGTGAGAAATTGTATCAAAAGCTACCAATGTGTTGGTAAGTTGGTCAATTTCTCCTTGTGTACCTGTAGCCTTTCAATGTATGTATTTCAAAGCTACATTGTTGCATTTCATATGTCTAAAAACATTACATCTAATTGGCTAATTAAACTTTTTATCACTATGAACATACCTTATTTTTCTCTGCTTATACTTTTTTCCTCTTTAAAGTCTTTTTTCTTTGTGATGTTTTGGTTCACATTTGTTTGGTATAACTTTTTTCATCCTTTTGCATCCTCATATGTTCAGAATATGTGTATTTGTGTACATGTGTGTGTGTATACATACACTCACTAATGAAATGTGAACCCATGGATACATGTGTGTCTACTCTAATAATCTTTCTTTAAGTTACCAAATAGGCTATTTTATTGGGATTTTGTTTTACCTTTTTCTCTTGTACAGTTTATATCATATCTTGTATCTAAATTTTTTGCCTCCTTTTGAATATTATCTGTGTACTTATTTTTGAAGTTTACTCTCTATGTCTATTTTTTGTTGTTTGCTGTGGATATTTTAACGTGCATATTTAGCACAGTTTAAAGTTAGTCATTATTTTGCTCTCATCCCAAATGTTGCAAAAGCCTTAGCATATTTTAATCTTATCCAATACCCTCCCAACTTATATACTATTATGTTCTGCTTATTATATTCTATCTTTTATAATCTTCATAAGATAAACTTTTATATATCAGTGTTTATGTGTATTCAAAATGTATGTGCCAATATCTTTGCTCAGAATCCAATCTTGCATTTCAGACCCTCCATCTGGACTAATCTGCTTTCTTCCTGAGGCATATCCTTTAGAATTTCAGGTAGGGAAAGTTCATATAGGATGAATACTCACAGGTTTGTTTTTCTCCTAATATCTTTATTTTGCCTTTTGTTCTTGAAAGTGGGTTTTGCTGGGCATGGGATTCTAAGATGATGGTTTCTTTCTCTAAACGCATTGCACACTGTCTTCTTTCTAGCCTCTATTGCTGTGTTGAAAAGTTCACCACCAGTATAATTGTCCTTTTGGAGACACTATTCCTTTTTCTTCCTGCTTCCTTTAGATATCAGTTCTTTGTTTTCAGTGTTAGATACCTTTGCTCTCAATATCTAAGTATAGATTTCTTCTTATTTAGTAATCTTGAAAGCCATTGAGATTTATGGATCTGAGGTCTAGTATCTTTTAAAATTGTGTAAAATATTAACAACAATTTGCTAATATTTGCTAAAAACAATGTTTTTTCTTCCAATTTTATCCACTAGCTCCCCCGATACATCATTTAGATGGACTTCACAATTTCTCAATATAACTTCTCTCTTTTCCATTCTTTTGTTTTCAGTATTTTTCTCTCTGAATTGATGATTTTAAGTTTTTATTCAAATTTCTTAATTCTCTCTTCAGCTATGTTAAATTTACTGTTAATGTATCTTATTGAATTGTAAATTTTATTTAAAACATTTGATACGTGCAAAGTGTTATTTTAAAACTGGTCTGTTAAAAATATATTATTTTTTCAGATTTCAGGACTTATTCCTTGGAGCATGTTAAGCATAATTCGTTTATATTATGACTATTAATTGTTTAATGTAAGAGGTATTTGTGGGACATTTTACTCTCTTTCATTCTTGGTGTGCTATCTCTGTCTATGCTGTGTTTTTTTAAGTGTACTTCCCTGTTTTTCTTAGAATTATCTTGGGAACCATTAGTCTACAACTTGATCTTGAGTTCCTCTAGGAAGGATTTTCCAGAAGCATGGACTACATATTTAATTATTCTCTATGCTTGAGGTCTTCCAATTCACACAGAAAGTGTGAATGTAGGTCACAAATTCCTTCTTTCCCATATGGTTAACATGGTTATTTGTTTTTAGGGAGATTTATTTTTGGTCAGAACTACTGGCATGTTCCCTCTCTATCCTGTCGTGAAAGTGAAGGTTGTTTATCATGAACTCTTCTAACCTGGGGTCTCAGCTTTACACAGGGCTCATGAAATTTCTCACTTTGGGCAGTCCCTGGTTCTTATCTCTTACCTTCTAAATCCTGACAAGCCATCCAAATAGGTCAAGGTCACAAGATTCAGTCAGTAACCTTAGGATATCTGAGACTTTGATGCTGACTTGACTTTCTGAAATTTGGCTTCTACTTTATTTGTGTGCTTCAATTAATTTTGGATGCCTTCTTTTCTCACCAGTTCAGAGAAGTCTTTTAAAAATATGTTTTAAAAATGATTATATTTAGTCTTTTGGAAACTTTCAAAGGGAAGGTTGTTGAGAAAATTCACTTTCAGGAATAGGAAGTCCTTTCTAAATTGGCTTTTTCTACAGTGTCTGTTAAAATAGGGCTATGAATAAAAATTATTTGACGTTAACATTTTTTAGAAGTATAGTTCACCATTATAATTAGAAATCAATGGGTTTTAGTACTCTTAAATGTAAAATAAAGGCAGAAACTTTCTCAATGTATGAGCACAAATGCATATGAGATAGAGATTGTTGCTAATTTCCCACGAGGAAATGAAGGTCTACAGCACTGGGTAGTAATCAAATGAGCTGAAAAGGTGGTGGTGATATTTCAGGCAGGCACCTTTAGTTTCAAGGGCAAAGCTGGCATTCACACAACAGCTCATTTTCCTCCAAGAACTGCTCAACCTTTCAGAGTGGTTTTATTCTAGCATGGTTTATGCTGCCTTCCTCCCTTTTGTACTTTGGTATTGTCTAACAATTCTCTTCCATTTCTAAAAGGAAATGTTTAGCAACCTATAGCCCTGTTTCGATCAAAGGGCATAGGAATAATAATTTCTTATCATGAAATGTCAGTCACAAATGCTGTAAATTTTGTTCCCAAAAGACTGCTAACAGAAAACACTGACTTTGTCCAACAGTCTTAAAATTTAATGAAGTAAACAAGATATTGTTAAGAGTAACAGTGTACTTTATGGGGAACAATAAATAGCTACTTACTTTACTTTTCTTTTTCTCTCTACTTATGCTTAAGACCAGTCATTCTATTGAAAGATTCTGTTGTCATTAGGGACTGATTCTCAGCCTCAGTGTGTACCATCTCACAGTTATCCACTGATATCTCAAACATGTTACAGACTTCCCAAATATAATTAGCTTCAGGACACTTTGACTGTTTGTTGTATTTCTTAAAACATAAACTCAAGGGTTTCTTCAGATAATATTGCAAAATTCTGAAAAATCCAACTAATTTCACTTTGGTAGAGATGTTATATATTTTTTAAACCTTCCCAATAATGATAGGATGTCAGAATCAGAGCTATGGGGTCCATGAAAACCTTCTGGAAATCAAATGAAGAGACTCTGAATGCCAAAGCCTAGTCGTGGAAAGGGCTACCATTGGACGGGCCTGGTGCAGATATATCTGTAAATCCATGCGAGATAGAGCTCAGATTAGTGTAGGCAGAGGTCCACTGATTGGACCTGCTATGTTTACAATGTTGGTGTCCCTCCAAAATTCATGATGAAACTTGATGCCCAATACAACAGTCCTAAGAGGTGGGTCCTTCAGAAGGTAATGAGGCCATGAGGGCGCTGCCCTTACAGGTGGGTTTAGTGCTTGATAAAAAGGCTTGTGGGGGCAAGTTTGCCCTTCCATCTCTTCCACTATCTTTCACACAAAAGGATGAATTAGGGACTGAGGTCTTTTTTGCACTGGTGGCGTGAACACACTGTTCATCCCTTTTTCCCCTTCCTTCCACCATGTGAAGTTGCAGCAAGGAGGACCTCACCAGACACTGAATCCTGCTATCTTCATCTGGGACTTCCAGCCTCCATAACTGCAAGAAATAAATTTATCTTCTTTACAAAATATCCAGCTTAAAGTATTTTGTTATAGCAGCAGGAACAGATGGACAGGACCTAATTGGAGAGCTCTTTTAATTTAAGAATATTAACTGGTGAACAGTTGTTTTGGGGACCCCAGAATATCAGCTAATACAACTTAACTTCAAAGCATTATTTGCTTTCTGTAATTCAATTTTTTCAAAAACAAACAAACAAAACTTCTTTGCAAATAAATTCCAAAGCACCAATCCCTGGAAACACAGGGAATTTAGGGTACCGTTAAGAGGTCGAATGTATGATATCAGTGGAGGAAGATGGGATCATTGTTTTCATCATTTAACCACTGCCCAGTGAGCTCTGAGAACAGTATATACCATAAACAGGATTTCAGTCTTCAGCAACTTCCATACTGATTGAGTCACTAGTTTCAAGCAGCAATGCCATTTCTTTTTATTGTTAGTGTTGGCGATGGAATTTTGATAGTTCGGGCTGTACACTGCACTAAGGATAAAGGAAAACATTACCTCTGACCATATGGTACATTGTCTAAATACATCAGGCAAGACACTAGTAGTTGTAAAAATCTGGGACTATGTGAATGAGATGTGCATGTTTACGGTGAAATCAACTAGGTCATTTGTGTTTCTCCTCTCACCGTGCTGCGAGCCACACTTGTAATCAGAACCTCTTCACATTCTTTTCAGATTCTTTCACCTTGCTTTCCTGCCACTCTTCTTCCACTGGAAGTAGCAAATTTGACTTGTGTGCCTCATCCCTGCCATGAGTCAAAATATGGAGGAGTGGATTCCAGTACCCTTCCATGAATCAGTCAGCATGAGTGTACACATCAGCAGGGCCCGTGCTCCTCAGACTTCCACATAAAAAGGCAGGAATATAAAGGGAAGGCGTACATGTACACACAACAGGGAAAGGCAACAGTAGAAGACAAAATAAATCTCAGCTTGGATCAGGAACAAACAGACACAGCTCTGTTTGCTCAAGAATAAAAATTTTCATCACAAAAGGATGAATTAGGGACTTTTTTGCACTGATGGCGTGAACACAGTTTCTCCAAAGGCATTAGTGAGTGAAGATGCAGAAAAACTTTCAAGGGGAGGAAAATTTAGAAGTGCATTAGTCTATAACTTCATTTCAAAGATAAGGAAAATGAAGCCCAGAGATGTCATGGTCTCAGCAGTACGCACTGAGCATGAAGAAAGAATTGATACTAAAAGTTTGACCTTGTTGCATCCAGTTCTTGATGTCTCTAATGTTCATCAATATTCCTGATGCCCACCTGTGGCCTCAAATATACATGTCAATGTGGAAATGGATGTAATGGATTGAATGTCTGTGTCCACCGATCACCCCAAATTCACATGTTGAAGACTAATTCTTAATGCAGTGACATTTGGGAGTAGAGTCTCTTGGAAATAATTGGGTCATGAGGATAAAGCCCTCATGAATGGAATTATTGCCCTTCTAATAATTGCTGTCTTGCTTTCATTCTGCTCTGTGAGGATACCAGAAGGTGGCTATCTGCAACCCGAAAAAGGAGCCTCACCAAAACCCAACTATGCTGGCTTCCTGATCTGGGACTTCCACCCTCCAGAACTGTGTGACATAAATGTCTATTGTTTATAAACCACTCGGTCTATGGGACTATGTTATACCAGCTGAGCTGATTAAGACAACACAGCCTACTTGTGGCAAGTGACAAAGGGAGCATCTCCCTGGTTTCCGTGGTTGCACCTTAGTGCTTCCCTCATCTGTTATCATTGATACGCGTGGCAAGGAGGTGTGGAGAGACAAGGCAATAAGAAAAGGCTCAAGGCAGAATGGCTTGCTTGGTGTCACCAGTACTAAAAAAAGGATTGATAAGGCCAAGAGATTTGGACTTTTTTGTAACTCAACCTTAGTCCAACAAATGAATCCTTACACTTCACATCCTGAGGTAATAGTCTCTGAAGATTTAGTCTCATTCATTCATTCGCTCACAGACTTACTAAACAATAAGTATGTAAGTTTTTGCTACTATGAAAGTCTTCAAAGTGTTCTTTATTGCCAAAAAGAATAGACATTACTCTTCATTGGCTTCACTCTACTGCAATGTGGTGTGAACACTGTTTTCTCTACCTTTCCTAAGAAAATCTTTACTATTGAGCCTCGGGGAACTCCCACGCTGCCTCACATGCATGGGAAGTGTCTTTTCATCACTTTCAGAGGAACTTGCTTCCCAGCTCACCCCCTAAATGGTGTCTTTTCCTGAAGATTCTCAGCTACTGCTTTTTTCTTTTCACAAGTTCTTCATGAAAAATCTCATATACTCTCAAAAAGTATTTCTACTCTTATAAGTTTATGAGTCACAGAATTCAATCTTAATCTCTGATTCTTTTCTGAGCTTCAGACTCACATAGGTCAAGGCCCAATGAATACTGCAAGACATTTACTTCCCACCTCTAACCAAGAATGGTGTCTTTCCCTTTCTACCTAGTCAATATGTCAATCACCTTACTCTCAGATCTAAAAACACTGCCCTGTTATAGGCTCCCATGTTCTATCATCAAGATTATTTAAATTGCCTACCATTTGGGTTCCCTGTTTTCAGTCTTGCACAAATAAAATCTACCCCCTTTATTATGTTTCCAGTTTAAAAGACAGATGTGATCCTGCTTCTCTTAGGAGTAAAATCTTTCAATGTCCATCCTTCTCATAAATGATAAAGTTTGTAATTCTTTAATTGGCTGGACACCACCTGTCTCTTTAGTCCTAATGACCTGCTGTTCCCAGCTTGGCGCTTGAAATTTGCAGGATAAACTGCTCCTAGGTCCATGCCCACCCTTGCAATTCTGTGCCCTTCTGCCTTAGCTAGTGCTGCTGCTCCTTCCTAGAATCCACTCTTTTCCTCACTAACTCTAACTTAAAGTCTATTTATTTTTCAGGACTTAGTTCTGAAAGCAGAACTTCTCCCAGCAGTCTCTCTGACTGTACCACCAGGGTTACAAACCCATCTTGCTGTGTTCCCTTTAGCACTCTGGGGATAGCTATATTTAACCTTTAATCACATTGTACACAAATTTCATGCTTATGCATCTGTGTTCTGACTAGAGCCTACGTTTCTCAAGGGAAGGAAGTATGCAACCTCATCCTTTCTATGCAGGAGTTGCAGCGCCCAGTGCAGAACAGGTAGACAACACGTATTTCTTGACCTGAACTGCTAGACTCCTTGTTATATAACAGAGATAGGGATTTAAATACTATGTTGACTCTGCCTTGAGGCACCCACATTGCATGGGGAGCGACCTATGTACCTGGGAAATTTTACCCCCACACAAATGTGATATGAGACCACACATAGGATATAGAAACCACCAAACTCAGCCTGCAGGAAGAAAGCAGAGGGAAGAATCATAAAATACTCCTCAAATGAGGTGAACCATCAGCCCTTTTCTTCACATACCCTCTTCTACACTTTTACTTCTTCAATTAAAGAAGCACAATCTCTGAAAAACCTGGCTGCAGAGGCACAGACCACTCCATTAATGGTTTGATGAAATCCAAAGCTTTCCCTGGGAGCCATTTCTTTCATCTGGCTTCTGCAAGTGTTTAAGCCAAGAAGAGGGAGTACATTTGCCTTTGCCAGAGACTTGCAAAATGTGCTCCTGACTGGCAAAACACAAAAAGCTTTAAAAAGTGAGGAAATTGTACAGCAAGCACTGCCATCTGATAATCGCAAACAGGCTCACATTTGTGCAGAAATTGGTAGCCAGGCACTTCCTGCATAGTAAGTATGAGGCTAAGAGAACTAAATGGTGCTAGTGCCAAACATCACTTTTAGATCTGCACTCCCTATGTACTGACACTGGATGAAGTTGCCTACACGGAGCTGAGAGGAGAATTTGGCTCTGAGTGTGCGATTTGGTCATGGCTGCAGCTCTGACTATTGAGAAAACAGCAGCATGCCATTGAAGGCAGGGTCTGGGCACATCAACTGGATTTCTCATCCTATCCCTCAGGCCCAAAGCACAACGTGCGTCATTTTATTTACTTTTGGTGCTTTGTGGTGCCAGAGTCACAGCAGCCCAGCTCTGAAGGGAAGCTCAACATATTTTTCCGAGAGTCCCTATTGCTAAAAACTCAAAATGGAATTGACATAAATCTAATGAAATAAAAGTGCTCTCTTCCCGTCCCTTGAATCCCAGAAAGCAGTGGCATTTGGAAAATTGTGCTTTAAACCAGTTGACGAGGGCAATAGTTCAGTGGAAGCTAGATATGAATTTATATATATTTGAAGTTTTCTGCTCTATTCTTTCTCATTCCGCTGTTTGAAGATAAATCATATTCAGCTTTAGGGAGTGTAGTTTAAATATCATGCATGTGTACCTGAGGTTTCTTTTTTTAAAAAAAAAATGAGAGGTTTTAGAATCATATTTTTATAGACAAAAACAAACTAAGATAAAAATTTCGAAAAGAATGAAAATGCTTTCCTTGATTTCCTCCTAGATAATAGAAGAAAAAACTTTGGAGTTATGTTATTTGTGGACTCAAAATTTGCTGGTGCTTGATGAATTCAAAGGTTATTATTATAACTACGATGGTCTTATATAATTCTGTGTTAATTTGAGCTTTATTAGTTGGAGAGAGGCCCAGATGAGACTGCCTGTTTGCCAGATAGGAAAAATATTTAGCTTACCAGATCAGCATGATAAGCAATATTGGGAGAGGTCTAGAAAAGTGTCAGTGTAGGAGCATTGGTTAAGCACCTGATATTTTGTGCTTCACACTGTGTGGATACAGAATTATTTCATGTCTCCAGGATGATAGAAAAACTACAGCAACATATGTGGTTCAGAGATTAACTTTTGAGGTCTTGGACAAGTTATTGAATCGCTCTTATCTTCAATTTTTTTCATCTGAAAAATAAGGTTATTTTCAAGTGCTTATTCTCAAGAGCTTATTCTGTTGATTAATTGAGATAGCATCATGCCTGGAATATAGCAAGTAGTTCATACTATCAACTTGTATTAGTATGAAAGCAAATGAGGGCAAAGCAGGTGATAGATGATAATTATGAGTGCGTCCTTTGAAGTCGCGTGATCATTGGCTCAATAAATATTATGTCCTCTCCAAGTGCCAGGGATTTGCTACATGCTGTATATTCAGTGGTTTGCCTTCTACGGTCACTGTTTTTAGCCTTGGCTAAAATTCTCTTTCTTTCTTCTCTCATGGTGTTTTCATTGTGCCTGAGAAAGGTACCTTAGAGTAAGTTGATACAGAGACTCTCCTCTGCTTTAGAAGCCACTTAGCCTTGCTAAGGGTGAGAGTCAGCCATAGCACTCTTATCTCCTGGGTGATAGCTCTTATCTTTTATGCCAAGAACACCATCAGTGAAGAATCACTAGTAGAGTGTTTATTCCTAAGTGTGACCAACCACCCTGGTTTTTCCAGGACTGAGAAGTTTTCCAGTGCTTGGAACTTTTAGTGTTAATCTTGGAAAAGTCTCAGGTAAACTGAGACGAATGGCTCACACCACTTATCTTACCCATTTATCCATTTTCAGTCCCAGAAATATGTGATTTCACATTGTAAAAAGATCTGTGAAGAAAGAGAATAGGATGTGGTAAGATGGAATTACAGTAGAGGCCTTGTATATTCTGGGTAGAGAGAAAATATCTCTGATGAGGCAATATTTAAGCTGAGAACTCAAACATTAAAAGAATGTTAAGTGTAACCTGTAGCTTTATTTATTATTAGAATCTTAGGCAAGTTATGTACCCTCTTTATTGCAGTTTCTTTATCTGTAATAAGTTGATAATTATCATACTTAATCATACTTCATAGGGTTCTTTTGAGAATGAAAAAGGCATGCAAAGAACTTAAAAGAATTCCTGGCCATTGAATTTTAATTCATTCAATTGTAGCAGTAATTATTTAAAATTATTGAGACTTGTTTTAAGGCCTAACATATGGTCTATCATGGAAAATGTACTATATGCACTTGAGAAGAAGGTATATTATTTTATTGTTGAATGGAGTATTCAAAAGATTTCTATTAGGGTTAATTGGTTTATAGAGTTGTTCATGATTTCTGTTTTCTTTTTGGTCATCTGCTAGTTGTTTTATCCTTTATTGACAGTGGATTATTAATGCTCCCAAGTATTATCATTGTTTTCTGTTTCTTCCCTCAATCCTGCGTTTTTTGTTACATGTATTTTGAAATACTGTTGTTAAGTGTATAGATGTTTAAAATTGTATTTTTCTAATGAATTTGATCCTTTTGTCATTATAAAAATGTCTTTATTTGTTACTAGTAACAGTTTTTGTTTTAAAGTCTATTTTGTCTGATATCAGTATAACAACTACAGTTCTATTTTGCTTATTGTTTTATGACATATCTCTTTCCTTCCTTTTACTTGTAACCTGTTTGTGACTTTGGAAGTGTGTCCCTTTCATTTATTTATTTTCTTTTTTCTTTTTTTTATTATAAAGATGTGGGGTACAATTCAGGGTTTGGTATACAAACATTGATTATGCAGGTACCTTGTTGATGAGGTATGCCCTCCCTCCCCTAGCGGTTTTCCTCAACTGCCAATCCCACCCCCTGTCCCCTGACAGTTTCCCATTTCTACCAAATACTTTCTTGTGGTATTATAATTGTTCAAGGTCTGTTTATGAGAGAACATATCGTACTCTGTTCTATATGTTTGTTTCTGTGATAGATCGCTGAGTATGGTCAACTCTAAATCCATCCAAGTTGCTGCGAAGTCCATACATTTGTCCTTCTTTATGACTGCATAATATTCCATTATGTATATGTACCACATTTTCTTTATCCAGTCCAACTTTGATGAGCAACATGGTTGGGAAAATGTGTCTCTTTTAGAAGACATATAATAAAACTATGTTTTTTCATCCATTCTGCCAATCTCTTTCTCTTAATTATAGCATTCAATCCATTTATATTTCATGTAATTACTGATAAGAGCTTTACATCTGCAATTTTGATGTTTGTTATCTATATGTCTTATGTCACTAATGTCTTCCCCATTACAACCTTCTTTTGTAATAAACAGATGTTTTCCAGTGTACTGTTTTAATTCCTTTGCCATCTCTTTTATTATATTTTTTAGTTATCCTCTTAGTGTCTGCCCTGAATATTACTTTTTTTTTTTTTTTGAGTTGGAGTCTCACTCTGTCGCCCACACTGGAGTGCAGTGGCCACTCCTGGCCAGCGCAGCCTCGACCTGCTGGGCTCCGGCGATCCTTCCGCCTCAGCTTTCCAAGTAGCCGGAATTACAGGCATGCGCTACCACACCTGGCTGATTTTTTTTATTTATTGTAGAGATGAGGTCTCGCTGCCCAGGCGGGTCTCGAACCCACAGGCTCAGGCAATCCACTCACCTCAGCCTCCCAAAGGCGCGGGATTACAGGCTGAGCCATCGAGCCCAGCTGAATATCACATTTAACATCATCTTAATTCATAACAACCTAGTTTGGATTTATATCAACATAATTTCAGTACTACTCAAATATTGGCTCCTATATGGCTCCATTTCTTTCTCTCTCCTTTGTGCTGTTACTCTGTCATAGAAATTATATTTTTACCTACTTCATGCCCATCAATACAGATTTATAGATATTACTTTATGAAGTTGTCTTATAAATCAGATAGAAGAATAAAGGAGCTAGAAACAACAACAAAGAAAACTATACTATATATTTTTAAAAATTTAGCTATATAGTTGCCTTTATCCATTCTCTTGATTTCTTTATTGGATTTGAGTTACACTCTAGTGTATTTTTATTTCAACCCAAAGGTTTCTCTTTAGTATTTCTTGTAGCTCAGGAAAGAAAACAAATTGTCTTAGTTTTTATCTGAGAATACCTTAATTAGTACTTCATTTTTGAAGGATGGTTTTTCTGGATATAGAGTTATTTGTTGAAAGTTGTTTTCTTTAGCACTTTAATTATGTAATCATTCTACCTTCTGGTCTCCATGATTTCTGATGAGAAATCAACTATTAATCTTATTGAGGACCCTTGTATGTGATGCGTCACTTCTGTCTTTCTCTTTGACTTTCAACTGTTGGATTATAATGTGCCTAGCTATGGATCTTTTTGAATTTAACTTATGTGGAGATATTGAGCTTAATGGATATGTAGATTTATGTTTCTCATCAAATTAAGGAAGTTTCAGCAATTACTTCTTTGAATATCCTTTCTACTCCCCCCACCCCCCGCCCTTCTTCTTTCCTTTTAGGACTCCCACTACGCACATGCTGGTTCACTTAATGGTGCCCACAGGTCTCTAAAGCATTGTTAATTTTTTAAAAATTTAATTTCTGTTCCCTACCTATATAATTTTAATTGACTCATTTTCTTTTCTTTTTTTGAATTGGAGTCTCACTCTGTTGCCCAGACTGGAGTGCAGTGGCCACTCCTGGCCACCGCAGCCTCGACCTGCTGGGCTCCAGAGATCCTTCCACCTCAGCCTTCCAAGTAGCTGGAGCTACAGGTGCACACTACCACGCCTGGCTAATTTTTTTGATTTATTGTAGAGATGAGGTTTCGCCAAGTTTCCCAGGTGGGTCTCGAACCCGTGGGCTCAGGCAATCCACTCACCTCAGCCTCCCAAAGCACGGGATTACAGGCTGAGCCACTGAGCCTGGCTTAATTGACTCATTTTCAAGCTCATTGACTTTTTTCCTCCTGCTGAAATTTGCTGTTGAGCCATGTAGTGAATTTTTTATTTTAGTTATTCTACTTTTTGCCTCCAGGATTTCCATTCTTTTTTTAAAAAATAATTTCTATCATTTTATTGATGTTCTCTATTTGTTGAAACATACATCTCATGTTCTCCTTTAGTTTTATGGCATAGTTTTCTTTAGTTCTTCAGATATATTTTAAATAGCTGAGTAAAGTCTTTGTAGTAAGTCCAGCATCTGTTCTTCCTCAGGGACTATTCATTGCTTTTTTTTGGTGTGTATAGGCCATATCTTCTTGCTTCTTTGCATATTTTGCTATTTTTGGTCGAAAACCAAACATTTTAATTGATACAATTTGACAATACAGGAAATAGGGTTCTACTTAGTCCCCAGAATTTTTTTGCTATTTATGCATGTAGAGACTTTTCTGAGTAAATGCTGTAAGTCTGCATTTTTGTGTGTGTGTGGCCACTTAAATCCCTGCTAGGTGACCTTTATGGTCAGCTAATGATTGGATAGAGATGTCCTTACTTGCTTGGAACTAGTAAGTTTCCCAGTCTAAGAGCTTTGTGTGTGCACTGGGGATTACTCTTAATAGTCAGCCACCCTACTCATTCTTCGCCTTCATTTTCTGCTTGCACAGAACCTCAAGTCTAGCCAGACGTTAGACTTTCTTCAGTCTCCCTCAGCATCACACAACCTTAGGCACATTCCCCAAATTCCCAGAAATGTGTTCTAGATTCTCAGAAATATGTTGGGGGCTTTTCAAATCCTCCTACAGACATCTTATTAGCCAGATTTTCCTGTTAAGCTTTTCGTTTAGTTGTTTGTTTCAACTGCTATTCATGCTTCTGATACCTGGAATTTAAATAATTGTCCCTGATTTTTTTTTTTTTTTTTTTTTTTTGTGCGTGTGAATGCATTTAAAAAAAGACTCTTTTCATTGGGTGAGCTTCAAGTCAGGTAAAATAAAAACAGCCCTGTGAGTGGGGTCTTCCAGGAAACCATGAAACAGGCCAAATGATGACCAATTTTCTGGGAACAGGGCTTTGAAGGAGCTCCTATCCCATTCAGCCCTCTCCAGATGGCTGCCAGACTGCTATTGTTAACTGAGATTGTGGACTTTTGTTTTTAAGACTACCACAGAACTGGAGAGGAGGTAGATGGGAATAGGGCAAGTTAAAATACCATGAAATATGCTCTTTTAAAAATAAGATTCAGCATGTGTGTTAATGTGTGTGCATGCATGCGTGCATATGTGTGTGCGTGCACCCTGAATTGCTGCAAGCCCTTTGGTTAATTTCTAGAGTTATAAAAAAGTTGATTCTGACTTTTTTGCCAGCATTCTCTTTGCTTTTATGGAGGAGAGTCTTTTTGGATGTCCTCACTAGCACTTTCCACTGATGCCACCCCTGGCTATTGAAAGACTCAATAAATGATGTTTGTTTATTGTTATCAATTAGTTAAACCACCACATGAGATGAACATTATTATCATCATATTACAAATGATAATGAACCACATAGGAAGCAAAATATTTTCTATCCTCCACCTCCTCTTATTGCCCTTTTCCCATTTAAGGTGCCAGTGGGGCTCCCTATTAATAATGTCCATTCTCAGCAAAAGATTTGACATTAATTAGCTATGTCATATAGATTTAGGGTCATATGTTATGTTTCCCAGGGAACTGTGTACTGAGTCAAAACATGCTTTTATTCTCTTAAAGGTTTTTGAAACATCAATGAGAAAAGTGGAATTATGTTTTCAAGATAGGGAAACCCTTGACATTCCTAGTTTAGTGTTATATGAGCAGTCGACCTTAGTCCTATTAGTGGGTTTAGTTTGAGTCCACCATTGCCCATGGGCATGGAGAGATGCCAGAGCTCATGTGAGATGACTAGGGCACTGCCTCAGGGGTGTGGAGTGCAGAAGGTCGAATTAGCCTAGGAAAGTGATGAACATTCATGGTGGAATGTGGTGAGGGCTGGCTTCATAACATGCAGCCAGCAAACTCAAGGCAGGATGTGAATATGAATAGCAGGAACCCATCGCTGTACCTTAGGATCAGAAGTGTCATAGGAACATGTTATTCAAGAAAAGAAAATTATCAAATCCTTTTATTGATTTGTTGATAAGGCAAATAGGCAAAACATACTTCAGAAAAAAAGAAAAAGCGCTGGAAAGGGTTTTCCTCTATGATTCTTTCTTCAGAAATAATATTCTTTCATAACTGGCAATTATTTGGAGAATGGTCCCAAGGAAAATTTTGTTTTAGGTGGAGAAAATATTCTGCCTTTTAATCTGGATCAGTCCAGTACCAGAAATCGTTAACTGTTCAAATTTAATATTGCCTAGGTCACTAGAGATTCAGAGACCTAAAGCTTAAAAAAAAATAGGGTAATTTGCATCAGAACATGGGTTAACATTTCAGTATTTCTCACTTCTGATAAATACTCTCATAATGCTTGGGGAAGTAGGATTGCAAAGATGGAAAATGCAGCACCTTCTCAGGTATACATGAAAGCCAGCTGTGTTCTTGTTGCCTTTCTGGTTTTTGGTGTCGATGTTTTGTTTTGCTTTGCTTTGTTTTGTTTTAGGATAAGCAAGAGCAAAATCCTGCTGTTAATCTAGTGTTTACTTTTAGTCACATAGACCTATAGGATCATATGACTTTAGAAATCTTTTTATAAATGAGGATATTAGTACCTGGCGAATCTGCATGACTGTCTAATGGAACTAATAAGAGTTAGAGAGCTGGACTTTAATTCTATACCTGTGATTCCTTTTGACTAGTACCCATTCTATGTTTCTATTTTCCTTCACATATTCCACTGAGGTGAACATAATATTGATGTGGGAGAGCCTGACTGTGAATAGAAATATCCATAAATGTGTTTGACCTTATTATATGCACTTTGGTTAGAAGATTCATACTATTAAAAAAAATCAGTGCCTGTAGTTCCAGCTACTCAGAAGGCTGAGGCGGAAGGATTGCTGGAACCCAGCAGACGAGGCTGCGGTGGCCGGGAGTGGCCACTGCACTCCAGTCTGAGAGACCTAGTGAGACTCCAACTCAAAAAAAAAAAAAAAAAAAAAATCAAACACATTTAATAGAGAACATCACATAGTATGAACACTATCGGCACTGCTAAAGCCTGTATTGAACTATACCATTTTAGTCTATAAACAAATTTAGGAATGATGTTTCATCTTGAATGTTGGTTTTGAAGTTAGCTCCAATCCGGGCAAGGAAATTCATGTATCAGCTTAAAAGGAATGAAGCGCCATGCAAATCACTAAGAGAAATTCTGGGTCTGTGGTACTGAAAATAGTCTATAAATAATTTGGTAGTTTATTTTTCCTCTAGTTCTGTTTACACAGTCGTCTACTTGGAACTAAGACATCTTTCAGGTTTTTCGTCTATGATTCTTGATTGGATGCTATTACAAAAAGAGTTGCTACTAATAGCCAAGATGAAATTCAGTGGATCCAAAAGATAATCTCATAGGAGATAGAACTTAGAATTTTCAAGGATGCAAAGAAAGAAACAAGAGGACCAGTAATAAAAGCCTCAGTTTAGAGGGTTAAAAAATAAGTAATGTAGCCATGTTATGCATTGTGATTATGAACTGCTGAATTTGCGTTTACTGTGACATGAGTCTCCAATTTATTGGATGCATGTCATTGGAATTTGCCCTTTCTTTTTATGTGTCTTTCCATGATGAATGCCAGTGCTGGGAAATGAAGAGCTCTTACCCTTTTCATACTTTGCTGGATGCTGGTGAACTTGTCAATTGATGCTTCTATAATTTTTGCTTCAAGGTCACCTGAGGGGACAGAGTTATCCAAACAAGGTCACCGAATATGTTGAAAGTTAATAATTGTTTCTTGAAAAGAATAGTCACAGAAAAATTAGGACACCAAGGATAGAAATACCATAAGATGGGAAATGGATTGAGAAAGTATTTCTTTTAAAAATGTATTTCATTTAAAATAAAAAGTGATAGATAGTGCTTGGACAACTAAGGTCATTTGGTCTGCTCTCAGTAATTCAATTAGGGGAAATCTGAAAGCGATAAGTGCATGGTAGGTGGGAGCTGTAAAAGCACTGGACTGTTAATAATTTGAGACTTTCTCATCCCTTTATGTGGATGAAAGTGGATCAATTATGTGAGCACGCAGGTCTCCGTATTGTCCTCATTTCACATATGGGTCCTGAGGGAGATTGTACAAGGACCCCAAACCGTGAGACAGAGCTCTCTGCCTTTTGGAGAAAATTTCATTTTTTTTCTTTTTCTCTTTTCAAGTCATGATTTCAACATCCTGAGAACAGACAGCTCCTTGGATTCAGAGCTTCTTCTGAGATCTAGGGCGAGCATTCAACTGCAATTTGAAAACACATTTAGTATTACAGGAAGCTAGGACTAACTGAGTTTTCCTAATAGTGCAGACCCAATGAACATGCGGGTTAGATTTTTGGTGCTTTTTCCACAAGAATTCTTAGATTTAGGTGGACTTCTCTGCACCATCCAGCAGACACTGGGGGTGGAATCTAAATTTAATTTAGTCCAAAGCAAATCTGCTACGTGTTCACATTTTTCAAATAAAAAACAAATCAGAACACTTAACTTGACAATTCCAAATACATTTATGAGAACAATGAGATTGTTCTGGAAAGTTTTAGAAATATGATTACTATATGTATGCTGGACCTAAAATCTAAATAGAGCTTTCAAAAAGGTATAGCATATGTCCGATTGTCATATCATATATGTGGTTATCCATACTCAAAATTGTATCCAAATAATTAAGACTGAGTCATACTTTTTGATTCTATTCTTCATCAACAAAGTTGCACAAAGAAAAAGCAAATTCTCTAGATGCACCCATCCTTTCCTCATGACTTTCTTTTTTATTTAAATTAATCAGTGTAACAGTCTGTCTGGCTGGCTGTTTGAGTGCAATGCCTTATACCAAATGTCAGCTGGCTTAAACAAACAAGCAAAAATTTTAGCAAGTCTGGGAAAGCTTATCGACCACTCAGAAAATTATATGGCATATGTGTTGGAATATGTAGATATTATAATGATATTTTTAAAAGGAAAGCTAAAGGTGGATAAAATTGTTCTTTAAAAAGTTGAAACTGATATCCTTATATAGATATAATGAAGCACGTGTGCCCATTTTCTAAAAGGATAAAAGGAAAGTTTCTTATGTGAATCTGGTACATTTTCACTTCTCAGGGGAAAAAATTGAAAAAAGAAAAGAAGAGATAACTTACAGCAGTAGAAAAATGACCATAGCTTGAAAAACCATTTTGGAACGAGCTTCTTACTTCTCTTTCTTCACTTGGAAATATTCTGAGCCCCTTAATATGAATTTTCCCATAATCTGCCTTTAGTTTTCACCTCTTTAGTACCATATATTCTCAGAAGATTTTATCTTTTCATATGGCTTTAGTTTTCCCTTGCTAGAGATGTTTTCTCAAAATACATTTCATATATTTCGTGTTGATTTTTAGTTCTATGTTTCCAGCTACCACTAAACACAATGACTTCCAGTTGGTAGTACGAACTTGACTATTGGAGTAGTCACACCAGGGAAATTGGCAAAAACTAGAAATTATATCCTCTTCATCCGGAGTTGGTTGTTAAATGTTTACCAGCACATCACTGGTTGTCACCTGAATTTTGTAGCTACACCTCAAATATAACATGTATAAAATAGAACATGTTTGTCTAACCAACCATCTCTCACCACACTCAGATTTTCTCTTATCCCTAGGGATAGCAGTATCATTTCACTCGATCTCTTAGTGTTGAGTGCCTCTGGACCCAGTCCTTGGTCACATTCTTTTCTCTGCCAGATCTACCCTTATTTGGTAATTTCATCTGGTGCCATGATTTATATGCTGAGCACATGCCTCTTTTTATTTTGATCTAGCAGACTGAAGCTCAAAATGTCCTCACCTGGACTCCTGATCTTCCCCACGGATTGGCCCCATCCGTATTCTGTGTTATCACTTTATGACTAGTCCATCATTCTAGTTGTTCCGGAAAAAATGCAAAAACCACAACAAAAAAGCATTTGAATTTTCTTTAATGCTTCTCTCTCTTCTCTCTTTTTCATACTTCTTATTCAGTTTGTTGGGGGGCGGGGTGGAAATCCTGTTGGTTCTGCCATCAAGATATCACTTGATTCTGCTCACTTCTCACCATCCCCATGACTGTAACCTGGTGAGGACATCATCATCTCCCACTTGGATTACTGCAGAAGCACCTTAGGAGTGTTCCTTTTTTTTTTTAATCCTTGGCTCTTTATGGTTTCTTCTAAGTGCACAATCAGAGTATCCTTTAAAATATAGGTCAGATAATGTCACTCCTTGGCTCAAATTCTCCAATGGCTTCTACTTCAATTAGAGTAAAAGCCAGAGTCCTTACAATGGCCTATAAAATACCGTAGGATTCACCACAATCCTGCTATAAACTCATTTCCTATCATATTCCCTCCTGTTAACATTTTAGTAGCTATACTGGCCTATTGCTATTTGCAATTTGCTGAACTTGACATGCTCCTGTTAGTTATTCTTTCTGCCTAGAATGCCCTTCCCTCAATTTTCACTTGGTGAATCCCTCCACCTCTATCAAGCCTTTGCTCCTATGTCCCTTCCCCAATGGGACATAGACTGACAACCCTTTTCAATATGGCACTTATGATATGGTTCTCACTTCTTCCCTCAGTGCTGATCCCCATACCCTACTCTCCTCTTTCTATAGCACATCACATCTTCAAACAGTTTATACATTTGTCTTATCTATAATTTATTTTGTGTCTCCCCTCACCCGGTAGTTAAGCTACACAAAAGTAGGAATGTTGGTGGGTTTGGTTCTCTGGTTTATGTCAAGCATGAAGAGCTGTGACTGGCACACCATGAGTGGCTGTGACTAGCAGACATAATAAATATCTCTGAATGAATGATCTGCCTTGAAAGGCAGTTCATCTTTGACTTTTATTTCTTTCCCATATACAATGTATAGTAAAATCCTTCCTTTTCTAAGTTCTTTCCCGGTGGGTTACCTCCGAGGAACTTACGGAATATGGAAGTTTATGAATAAGTGGGTCACTTTCAGGGTTTTTTTCCAGAGGCTGAGACTGGGACGAAGGATATATTTGCCTGAAGCAACCGGGAAGGCAAGGAGTACAAAAATGAGTACCGAATGTCAAATTGAGGAAGTAGAATTTATTTGAAGTCCTGGAGGCATATGGCAACTTAACTTGAAGCAGGCAATAAAGTTAAAGAGTCAGAAGACTGAAATACAAGAATGATGCTGGGGGCGGGGCTGGCCAGGTGAGTGTGAAATCCCAACAAAGGCTACAGGTGGGTCTGGAAGTCTTGTGATAGATAGTTATTGTCCTGCTAGATTCTGCTACATGTGGATAAGTCTGATAAAACTATGTAATAGATAGGACTTCTGCCTTTCTTTCATTCTAAGTTCATACCATTACCTAATTCCCTGTTAACTTTAGCTTGAGACACTGAGTCACAGAAAAGACCTGTTCTTTGTGATACCCCTTCTCTAATCCATCCTTCACCTCGATACCCAGATTCATCTTCCAGATCACAATGTTGATCCTGTCATTGTTTTCTTTTAAAATCCTCTAGTGTCTCCCTATTGGCTATAGGAAAAAGTCTTGACTTCTTAGTCAAGAATTCAAGGTTTAATTTTAGCCCATATTTTTACAAAGTTTCCCCCTATTTCCTTATGATCAATTATTTTTATCAATTATTCTATAAATATTTATTGAGCTCCTACTACGTGCCAGAAAGTAAACAAATGTTTCTTATCCTAATCTATTCCTTAAATCAATATTATATATTCTTCTCTCTACCCCTTTCCTAATATCATCCTCTTCTCCTGGAAAGTTCCTTTTTTTATACATTTCTGACTATAGAAATTATATTTGTTTTTCAGAAATTAAATGCCTTCTATTCCACATTACCCTCTATGATCGTACCAGTAATTACCTCATCCTCAGATCTGGGCTCTGCATAGTGTCTACACCACAGACAATCCTGTCCCCCTTGATATCTTCAGCTTGATTTCCTTTTGCACCTTGAATTAACATGCCATCCCTGGGAATGCTATACCCTCCTTGTCACATGGCATGACTCATATTTCTCTATTGGCTTGCGAAACTCTTATTCCTTTTCCAGCTGTTTGAGTGAACTAAAAACTATCTACTTCCAGAAACATGTTCCTATATCCTTCCCACCCTATGACCATATCATAAAACTCCCTCTTTCCTTCAGCATTTGGTTACATCTAATCAGGGCACTTGCTTTATATGACTTTGGATTCAGTGAGTTGTTTGCCTACCTTTTCCCACTGAAACTTGAAGTTCATTTGGAATTCAGAAAACATATTCTAACCCTGGCTCTCCATCCTCACAGCACATGGTTCAATTCTTTGTTAATTGCAAGGTCTTCAGTTAGTGTTTGTGAAATGGATTTTTGAAATGAATTAATGTATTTACATTTGTCTCCATGTGTTGCTGTCATGACACATATCTGACATACAGAATCTTAATACTTGGTATACAGTTTTAGTCATGTAATACAGTTTCTCTCTGTATATATATTCACAAGCATCTGTGTATGTATAAAATATACTATATTGTTTCTGCTCTATGCCTGATTTTATGTATATGGAGTGCCAAAAAAATGTATACACATTTTAAGTATGATGTTTGCTCAAAAGATGGTGTTAATCAACTGAATGCTAGTATCACCAGGCAGCAGGCAGGGTGGTCAAAGAAAATGGCAGAAGTACAGTTGAGTAAATGTCATAGTACACAATGCTACCACAATTTAATTCAACGATGAAAAGAAACATAAAAACAGCTCTTAAAATGTGTATACATTTTTTGCACCTCCTGTATATCACACACAAGCACATATATGTGCAAACATATGTTATCCTGTATTAAACCTCTACTATTATATATAACAGTCCCAATAGATACATATATAAACACACATCTGTGTATACTACTGTATATTCACATATTCATATGTATATGTATATGTGTGCATATATACATAGATATGTCTATGAATTTCGTATACAGTCTCTTGTCTTTCCTTTATTTTGTTCCTTTTCTTCCCTCCCTCACTACCTCTATTTCTTTTTTCCTTTCCTCATACTCTTCCCTCTCTTTTTCCTTTCATCTATTTGTCTATCTCTTGCTTTCTCATTTTTGATCTTTGAGACATGACTGTGCTTTGGTTCTGGTGGTTCAAATCAGGATTGCCACCTTGTACTGAGTTGTTGGCATACAGGCTTATGGTCTGAAAGCATCTCATCTATTTGTTCTTTATTATACAGTACATCAGAACAAATTGTTTTGTATGTTTCTTTGAAAAGAAGATTGAATTTTGTAACCCAGGTGTTTAGTAATCTGTGATGTGAATTATGCCTCCAGTCTTTGAGTACTTCTGTGGGGGATAGGGTTCAGAAAACTTGACTGCAGTCAGCAAAGGGACTCATAATTACTCTCAAAGTGTCTATATATTAAAAGGTGTTGCTGGATCATCTTCAATCTCAGGTTTGGTTGCTATTTAAATATACCATAGAAATAAATAGCACTTATAGAGAAAGTGGAGAGAATTTTCTTATTGTGTCATAAAATTCAAATTGTATCTTAACAGTCATCAATGAATTGATGACCAAACTGATGATTGACTGCTTCCCAAGAAAATAGAAATGCTTATCTTTTTAATGTCAGTGATATTTGAGTTCTTGTGCTTGCTAAACTCTTCTCTGAGGTGGATGCAAAGACAAGGGAATTTCACCTTATTATCCAGTCCAGTATTGAACCAAGAGGGACTTTCCAAGGGTTGGAAAACCTCAACTGTCTGCTCACAGTGTGTGTGGTGTGCATTTGATTCTTCTCTTCCACTCTCTGCTAAGGAAACACAGGCTGAATATTAGGCAATGTATAACATCTTTTGAAGTTTTTTTTTTATTTTTAAAGCACCACTTGTAAAAAAATAATAAGTACTCATTGGAAACTTAAGAAATATATAGTGAACAGACTCTCTACAGATCATTTTTAATCATCAGTTTAAGAACACACATCCTGTCTGCACTGCTTTTGCACATGCTAGATGTGCCTGTTTTTAAAGCCATCACTATTAGAAAAGAGCCTGGAGTTAACGTGTCTGAGGTGATTATTTATCTTGACAAGGGCAGTACCAATTTTTCCCCTGAAGAGTTTACATTATGAGCTGTTGAAGAAGGAACTTTTTGACTGGCTCACTAGTAAGTTCCCTTATTTTTAAGGTGTTTATAAGCAAAGGAAAAAAGATCACCTGAGCCCTTAGGACATTGTTAAGTTTATATTTTCTTTCTGCCAATATCTGTCAGGGGAGAGCAAAATGAGCATCTTAGTTCCTTATTTTATGTTTTTCAGCTTAATCGAACTTCTCAATCTAACACACGCATGATGACAGGGACTAGAGAGACCATGAACCCCTGATAACCACTCGTCAACTTTCCTTATGGAGGGTAAATCAGAGGACATTTCAGATGTGTTAGAAAATGTGCTCGAGACTAGCTCAATGGGGAATCCCAAAGTTTTGGAATGTACAAGATTATTGATTGTTTCTAGGAGGGTGAATGCAATAGAAAACATCATCATCATTTTGAATTTTTACTCAAAACTTGTGAATGTGGCTGTCAATGGAAGATTGCTGATTTTTGCTAAAGTCTTTTCATTTGTATCAATCTCAAGTAGTTACAGTCTTCTTAGAAACTTATATAAAAGGACTTGTTCTTTTATGTACAATGTTGCTTGAAAACTTTCTGATGTATCTGTAATAAGCCATCCTCAGGGGGGAAAAATCTGATTTTTTGTTGAATAACATCACTGCTGTTGGATTGTGGATTAAGAATAAAATGAAACTGTACCAAATTCCCACTGATCTTGTCTCTTCTGCAATAACCAGATATACATTTTAGTCCTGGGAATTGGGTGGGGTTGGCTGGGAAACGAGAGACAGACAACATTGTTGCATAAAGCAGAGATGTTTCTCTTAATCTTGTTTACTTGTCAGTGTTCTGTAAGGTTTTTCATGGCTCTGTGTCTTCTTTCTGAAAGAAGATTGTGCATCTCAGGAACAGAGGCTGAGTGTAGTTCATGGTAGTAAATGACATCATTCATTTCCATTGTTATTATGATTACTACAATTATAATTCAGAACCTGTGGTTGCCAAGAGGAAATTAGATAATGTATAAAACATAGCACTAGATATAATCCCCTTGAGAGCTTCCATTTTAGACTAATATTTCTGTGCCTTTGTTCATCACCTAAGAGAATTACGAAGATTAACTTTGGCCTACCTTTGAAGAAGCATTATTAAAAAATAACTAATATAATATTTTTTAAATGCAGGAAAAATAAATTAGAGTAATGGGTCTAGATGCCAAGTCTAAAGTTATATGTTGAGTCAAGCAGAGCAGATTGCTAAAGCAATTTAGTAATTCATTCTCCAATAATGCTTTCCATCCAAGGTTTCTCGGATGCTTTACAAGATCCCAGTTATGTTGCATATCTTTTTGTTCATTAAGGAGATTCTTATTTTATTCCTATCACAAATCAAAAGTTCAGGTCTAGAAGTTACTCAGTAATGAACTCATGTTCAAAAAGATGGAATTGAAATACATTGTTGGAACTAATTCTGACCAAATTTCAAACTTCTGCTCACTTTGGGGCTAGAATAAGGACTAGGGAACTAAAGAGGTGATGAAAACAAAATATGGTGGTGTGGAAGGTATATTTACGGACAAGGCTTTGGGCTCAAGGGCATGGCCACAATAAAGTTTTCTGCTTTTGGTCACTGTGCTACTCTGAGCTCTTCTGTAGTGGAATGGGGGAGGGAAGGGGCAGAAGGAACCATAGAAACAGTGGCATAGGAATCCAGGTAGGATCTTCCAACAAACTGGCTATCCTGACAAACCAGGGCTGATGTTTCTCAGCTTCAAGCTTTAGGTGGGTTCTAAAAGTTACATTTTTATAGCCAAATGACTGGTTGAATGAAATTATACACAAAATAAGATCTTGTGGTTGCTCTAAAGCCATATGTGAACTATATCACCACTGGATGCAGATTACCAAAACCTGGATGTGTCATGGCAGATTGATTTCTCTGACTTCTATTAAGTGGTGTGGGGGCTGGGAGTGGGGGGAGGGAGAGAGAATGCACCCCTGTCTTTTATTTTCCCCCAAGACTTGCCTCAAATGACAAAGCAGGAAATAATCAAAGGTAGAACCCAGCCAGCCCTACCATTTATTAATCACCAACAAACAGAGACATATTTGTTTCTTATTTTTATATATTGCCAACAAAATTACTACAATAATATGGAGAATTTAAAAAAGGAAAAGAAAAGACAAAAGATATTATCTTGCCAACCTAGAACTCACACACTTTTAAGATGCTTTAAGATCAGAACACATATGCCCAAGTATGCCCTGCCATCATTGTTTCAAGTAAAAGTTTTTGGAAGTTTTAAAAATGCTTTACTATGAGTGCTGGTGGTTTACAGATACCGTTGGTGGCTTTTTCAGAAAAGCTTTGGTGAAGAAGCTGGTTGGCTATGGTCGTGCTAACAGCAGAAAGACTCAATGGGCTCTTTCAGAATCTTACATGGCAGCAGACGTAGAAAAAGAGGTGAAGAGAGAAGGATTAAAAACAAGTTTTTTTCAAAACTTGTTTTATCCCGTGGAAATTTGTATTCAAAATTATCATCCAGACAATTATGAAGAACAAGGCAGCACACCACAGGTAGTAGCTATATTCAGGCTGTAACCAAAATCAAAACCAAAACAAACAAACAAGCAAAAAAACCCAAAGAAACAAACAAAAAGTAGCTATAAGACATTGGCCATAAGGAAGCACATTGAAACTAAAGCAACACTTGACTTGGCAGTTACACGTAACTGTCATATCAAAATCTAGACCACTTCTGGCATCCCAGAAGGTTCCACCATACCTCTTCTCCCTAGAGATAATGATTTTTGACTTCTATTATTACTGGTTAATTTTTGCCTTTTCTTAATGTTCATATAAATGGAATTACACCTTATGAACTTTTTGTGTGTGTCTGGATTCTCAACATAAAGTCAGTGAGATTTATTTACATTGTTGCATGTATTAACTTGATTATTTTAATTGCTCTCTATAGACTCTTCTGTTGTATGCTATAATTTATCTATTCTTCGACTGATAAATATTTGGGTTGTTTCCAGTTTGGGGTTACTGTGAATAAGACTTCTATGAGCATTTTTGTACATGTCTTTTGATGAATATATGCACTAATTTTCCTTGCCTTTAAGCCGAGGAGTGTGATTACTAGATCATACAATAAACATGTACACGGTCTGAACAGATAATGGCAGTTTTCTGACTTTTGATGCTCCCATTTACTCTTCCTTTAGCAAGTGGTGAATGACCCAGTTACTCTACTTTCTTGTCAACAAGTGGCATTGCCAGACTTTGTGGTTTAGCTATTCTATAGGTAATGTATTACATGGTGATTTTAATTTGCATTTCCCTGATGATTGATTACATTGATTTTTGCTGATTTGTCACTTTCTATTTTGCTGATTTGTCATTTTCTGTTGCAAAATGCATGTCAAAATCTTTTGTCCAATTTAAAAAATAGATTCATTTGTCTTTTTCTTATTAAGTTGCCAGAATTCTTGAGATATTCTTTATATAAGCTCTTTGTGGGGTATATGTTTTATGAATACCCTCTCTTAGTTTGTGAATTATTTTTTCATTCTCTTCATGGTATCTCTTAATAAATTACTTCTTAAATTTAATGAACTGCAGTTTATTGTTTTCCTTTTTTGCATATTGTTTTGTGTATTAATAAAGAAGTAGCTTTCTGTTATAAAATAGGAAGATATTTTATGCTTTCTACTAGATGTTTTATTGTTTTTCTTCACATTTAGATTCATAGTCTATCTCACATTAATTTTTAAATATGGTGTGAATTAGTGGGGCAAGGTTCAATTTTTTTCTCATATAGATATTTTCAACCATTTGTTGAAAATAAATGCTTTTCATACTGAATTTTAGTGGCATCTTTGTCATGAATCAATTGACTTCATATATGTACATCTACTTCTGGACTATCTTTTCTGTTTATACGTAGTCTTTTGTAACCTTTTCCCACATACTATGTTATAGTTATATTTTTATGACAATAAATATTCAACATTGCCACTTCTAATTGATAGATAAAATTTAATTTATAGTTACACTAATATTTACTTAATCCCTGTGGCTTTGAACTCAATTATTAAATTTGTTTTCTCTATTAAAGTACAGTAAATCATAATGCACCTTCATTTCACACAAAAGCTGTAGGAATAATAAGACAATTAAATTTTAATGAAGAAAACTTCTATTGTGTAGTGTGAAGTGCATTAACACAGTATCAGAAAAACTAAATTCCAATCAAGATTCTACCATTTATTAACTGTACAGATTAATTCTCAGCTGTAATTTGGGTATAGTAACACCTATCTACCAGAATTATTGTAAGAATAAAACATAATAACACGAGTGCTTTGAAAATTATAAATTATTATATAAAACACTTTTATTATAGTAAATAATAGAAGTCTGAAAATTTTAAAATCATTTTAGCCAATATTTGTTCGTACATAATGAAGAAAGGATAATCTTGTCAATAAATAGTTTTGGAAAAAACTAAATATCCATGTGCAGAAGGGTGGAATTTGATCCTTAATTTATACCATATCCAATAATCAAATCAAAATGAATGAAAGACTTAAGCATAAGACCCAAAACTGTAAAACTCCTAGAAGAAAACCTAGGAGTAAAGCTCAGTGACATTAGACTTCACAATGATTTTTGTTTAATAACAACAGTTATGCGAATAGAGCTGGAAAAGTTATATTAATATCAAAGAATATGAACCTTAAGATAATAAATATTAGTAACAAAGATAAACATTTCATGTCAAAAGATCAATACATTAGAAAGCTCCAACAATTATAAATGTACACACCCCTAACAGAGAAACAAAACTAACAGAAGGAGGAATAAACAACTGAAAAATAATAGTTGGTGATTTCCATACCCTACTCTAATAACTGATAGCATATAACTGAGGGAAAATAAGCAAGAGTGTAGATGTTGAACAACATGATCAACCATGCTACTTGGCTTTGACATTATAGTACATTTCACTCAAGGATAGCAGAATATAAATTTTTGGAATGGAATATTCTTCAGGATAAATAGTATGCTGAGCCGCACAAAAATCCTCAATTTTTAAAAATTAAAGTAATATAAAATATGTTTTCTGACCACAAAAAAATAAATTAAAAATCCACGACAGAAAGAAATCTAAAAAAAAATGTCAAAAAGTTGGCTATTTGGGTACTTCCAAGTAACCCATGTATAAAAGAAGGAAACACAGGGAAATCAAAAATTATTTTGATTTCAATGAACACCACAACAAAACAGATACAAATGATAGAATGTAGCTCAATCAGAGAAAAATTTATAACCTTAAATACTTATATCATTGAAGAAGAAAGTTTCCAGTGCTCATAATCTAGGTTTTCACCTCAAGCAACTAGAAACAGAAAAACAAACTAAATTCAAAGCAAGCAAAAGGAAGGAGAAAATAAAAATTTGAGCAGAAAAATTGTGTGTTTGCAAATTACTAATGAAGACTTGAAAAGAGTTGAAAATCAGAAAAGACCTAGAAGAAATGAAGGAATTAAATTGGTAATTTAAAATTTTCCACAAAGAAAATCTCAGGCACTGATGTTTTAATTTGAATAGGAAATATTTAAAGAAGAAATACCAAATTTCATAAATTCTTTCAGAAAACAGATAAGAAGACATTTCTCTATTCACAATAACAAAAACATAGAACCAACTGTGTTGTCCATTGAAGCTGGACTGAATTTAAAAAAATGTGGTACATATACACAATGGAATATTATGCAGCCATAAAGGAGGACAAATATTTGGACTTTGCAGCAAAATGGATGGATTTGGAGTCAATCATACTCAGTGATTTAGCACAAAAACAAAGAAATGAGTTCCATATGTTCTCACTCATAAGGTGACCTTGAACAATTATAATGCTATAAGCAAGTAATTGGCAGTAGCAGAAAACTGTCAGGGGAAGGGGGTGTGGGACTGGCAGTTGGGGAAAACTGCTAGGGGAGGGAGAGGCAGACCTCATCAACAAGGGTACCTGCATGATCAATATTTGTATACCTAACCCTGAATTGTACCCTACATCTTTATAATAAATAAATATAATAAATAAATTAGAAAAAATATTTATAATATTTTTAGAAATATTTATAATAAATAAATTAGAAAAAAAAGCAGACACTTCTCACTTTTTTAAAACCAAAGTTACCCTGATACCAAAGCTACAGATAAGAACATCACAAGGAAAATAAAACAAAACTACAGACCAATATCCCTCATAAAGATAAACACAAAAATCATTAACAAAATATTGGCAAAACATATTCAGTAACATATTGAAGGATTATAACCATGAACATGTGGGATTTATCTCAGGAATGTAAGGTTGGTTTCACATCTGAAAATCAATTAATGTAATAAATTAAATCAATAGCATAAAGGACAAGAATATCGTGACTATCTCAGTAGAGACAGAAAATCAAAATGTCACTCTCATTCATGATACAAAATTCTTAAGGATTTAGTCTACACAAAAAAAACCCAACTACAAGTAATAAATTTAGCAAGGTTTAAAGACATAATATACATATTTAAAAATTAACTATATTTCTACATACAGGAAATGAATAATTTTCAAAGGAAATTAGGAAAGCAATTCCACTAATGATACATAAAAAAAAATTAAATACTTAGGAATAAATTGAACAATAGAAGCTCAAGGTTTGTACAATGAAAGTTGCAATATATTGCTAAGATACATTGAAGATCTAAATAAGTGGAGGCATATTATACGTTCATGATTTGGAAAACTCAACATTGTTAAGGTTATAATTTTCAAATTTGTCCCTGTCAAAATCCCAGATGAATTTTTTGTAAAGAAATTGACAAGTGGTTCCTAAACTTTTTATTAAAGACAATGGATCTCAAATAGTTCCAACAATTTGAAAACTAATAATAACAGAGTTGGAGGACTTAGACTGTTTGATTTTAACCCCTACTATGATGCTGTGGTAACCAAAGCGGTGTGGTCTGGGTGCAAGCATAGTCATATAGGTTGATGAAACAAAACTGAGAGTCCTTAAATAAAACCATGACTATGGTCAATTGATTTGTGACAAAAGTGCCTAGACAAATCAATAGGAAAATGGTCTGTTCAACAAATGAGATGGACAATTTGATATCTGTACATGGAGGGGGAATAAAAGAAAGTTATAGTCTTATTTCATACTTTACCTAAACAATTAGCTAAAATGGATATTAAGCCAAGATATAAGTGAAACAACTTTTAAAACTTCTAGAGAAAAAACACAGACGTTCTTGTGAACTTCAGTTAAGCAGAGTTCTTAGAAATGACACCAAAAGCATTAGCATAACAAGAAAAAAATCAATAAACTGGACTTCATTAAAATAGAATTTAAAAACTTTTGCACTTCAGTATGTTCCATTGAGGAAATAAGAAGACTAGTCACAGACTGGGAGAAAATATTTTCAAATTGTATATCTGATGATGGATTTGTATTGAGAGTACAAAAAGAAATCTTATACTCAATAATAAGAAGGCAAAAATCCTAATTAAAAATGGACAAAAAGCCTGAGTTGGTTGCTGTAGTGTGTGTACACTTAAGAGACTGAGGTGGGAAGATCATTAGAGCTTGAAAGTTCAAGACCAGCCTTGGCAACACAGACCCTTATCTTTAAAAAAAATTTTTTTTGAGTAATAGACATTTCATCACATAAATTAGCAACTGGATAATAAGTACCTAATAAAGTACCAGACATTATTAGGCATTAGCTAAATGCAATTAAAAACACAATTAAGTACTATTGTATATCTACTCAAATAGAAGATACAAAGTGTGGGTGATAATATGGAGAAATTTTAACTATCGTCCATCTGTAATGGGAATATATAATGCTACATTTATTTTGAAAAAATTTTGGCAGTTTTCTAAAATGTTAAGCAATTGTACCACACAGCCCTATTCCCACTTCTAGGAGTCAATGCAAAATAATAAAAATATATGTCTGCCAAAGAATTGTACATGTATTTTCACAGCAGCATTATTAGTATAGCTGTCCAATCCAAATGCCCATCCATTTTAAAATGTGATGTGTCCGTTTAATTAAATTTCATTTAGCAATAAAAAGAAGAAAATATGGATACATAACACAGAATGAATGAACCACAAAAACATTATCCTAAGTGAAAGAAACCACACACAAAAAGCAAATCTTTATATTGTACAATTCCATTTATATAAGATTTTCATAAAAGACAGCAGATTAGTGGTTGCCTGGTTTGGGAGTTGAAACAGAATTGAGGACAAACAGGCTCAAGGGACTGTTTTTGGAGTAATGAAAAGGTCTAAAACAGATTTGTGGCGAGGGTTGCCAACTCTATAAATTTATTAACAGTCATTTAGCTCTGCATATGTAATAGGCGTATTTTATGGTGCCATATATAAGTTAAGTGGTATTATATACAAATCTCAGCATTCTCATCTGTAAAGAAGGGATATATACAAGATAGGGTGTGTGTGTTTGTGTGTGTGTGTGAGAGAGAGATGCAGAGACAGAGGAGACAGACAGAGAGAGAGAGGAACGAGAGGATTTATAGAAACTGTTTTGCGTTATGCTTGACTTAGTAACTGAGAGAATCTTTCAATGTTGGTCATTGTTGTCTTCATCGTCATCATCCCCATCATCGTTTACTGTCATCTTCGTATTGAGTTTAACCATCTGTCTTTGTCCCTCCCAGACCCCAGTTGCTGTTTTGTACCGCTGAAAATACTATCCAGGCCAATGTAGATCGAAAGCACTGGACATTTAAAGGCTCTAACTGGGGCTGAGTGCTCGATGTCTACTGGGAGCTCTGTCTCTTATTCTTACCTTCTTCCATTCTCTATGCTAAGGTCTTCAAAACTTCATCTCCTCCCTCTTTTCACTCATTCTGACATGTGAATGCCACCTCCTACTTTGTAGAGAGCATAATATTCATCGAAGTGATCTCCTTTGAATATGTTTCTGCATCTACAACTGTCTTTCTCTCTTCTTTCCTGCCACAGTGTCAGCATTATTCTTCCTCTTCTTGGGCAATTCTTCCGTGCCCTAAATCAAGTTTTTTGGCTTTTCAGGGCCCTTACCCTATCCTATCTCTCATGACATCACTATGGCATCTTCTTTTTCTTGTTAAATGTTCTCTCATTAATAAACAAACTCAAACAAAAACATTTGCAAGCCCAAAGCACTTCTTCATTCTTCGTTTAGACATCCATGCAATCAATGATGTATTTAACACATTTTTACTGAATGCCTAATTGTGCCACACAATTGCTAGGTATTGAAGAGATGATGGTCAGCAAAAGAGAAATGATCCTAGTTCTCATGGTGCTTACAGGATAGTAGAGAAAGAATAGTTAAAAAGTAACTGGGAAAATAATTAACTAACCCTAATTATTAATAAAAACATATTAGAATGCTAAGAGAACATATAATAGAAGCACCAAGAACAGTTCATTTAAAAAGTTATATTTAAGTGAATTTTGAAGGATGAATAAGGTTTAGAAGGACAGCTGGAAATTTAGCCTTGGGGAAAGGATTCTCAGCAGAGGGACTGAAACATACAAAAATCTTGAGACAAAACACATGAGGACAGCTGGGGTTTTGGAGTAGACAGGCCTGATTTGAATCCCAGCTCTGCTATTGGCTTTGCAGCACGCTGTGGTCATGGGTATTAAGTAAATAGAACCCATCTGAAGATTCAAGAGTACAATATCATCTTACTATACTACATAAATAATTTAGTACTTTAGACACTATCTTGTTTTGTCACCATGATAGCCTTAGTTATTATTACCTCCATTTTTAAAGGGGGAGTCAGAAACTCACGGGACTTGATCTACTCAAGGACACAGACCAGTCAGTGTTAAGATAGATTTTAAATTAGCCTTCTTGCATAAACCACAAGACCATGATTTGGGTATACAGTGCTCAGTCTTCTTTAGTAGTCTTTCTCCCTATTTATTTATTTGGCTCTTTCCTTTGGTATAACATCCGTCATCTATTCATTGAAATGTATCACATTTATGGTGATTTTTTTCTGGCATTCTTTTCTTTCCGATATTGCTATGAGGCTAAGATTATTATGCTATTAAGACAGGATTATAGTTAATTTTTAAATGGTTGAAGGTATTTTCATTTCCTCTTTGTCACTGCTCTTATTTGGTACTACAGTCAGAATGTTACGGCAATGTGTTGAGCTCCAGCTTCCTCACTTCTCACGTAAGTGATGCAAACCAAATAGGTATGATAATCTTCATCTCTATCAGGCTGGTGAATGTGTATTTCTGGACTTTCTGTGTAACTTAATTTGTAAAATGTTATTTCTTTATGCCTTCATGAAATTAGTAAATGAAAATAACTCATAGAAGTATTGCATCTTGTTTCCAGAGATACAATTTCTATATAGGAACGTACATCTAGTTTGGGTACTATTTTATGAAGAATACATTTATGAACCAAAACATTCAAAATTCACACTGTAAGACATTTAACTTGTCTTAAAGTTTATATTAATACATTTTAATTGTTTAATGTCATCTGTGATGAACTACACCAGTAAATTTGCCCATTTTTTATTGTGGAGGATGTCATTTAATCATGGAATCAAAAATGTCTTTCTTTTGCTAAGATAGTCTTTCAAGCCAAGATAAACACCAAATGTCCCACTTGTATTTGTTTTATTTATGATGCTCATAAAATAGTATGACTACAAATTGTGCATAGAGTAATTTATATTTTGCTAATGCCAAAATCTGTAAATGGTAGTGAATATGAAGTAAAACTACATTTGTGAGGCAGTATTTAAACAGAGAAATAGATAACAGAAAGCAGCAGACAACCTCAGGTAGATTTTCTGTTCTCTTAATATCTAAGTTGTAACACAATCTTCTGAAAGGGTCAGTATCCAATTAAACTCTTGTACTAAATGTTGAATACGGAAGCAGTTGCTTCTTTACAGAAAACATGCCTTCTGGAAACTTCTCTAACGCATGTCAAGTTATAGGATAAAAAAGCACATTTGTTATCCTAGTTCAGAAGTAATTGCTTGCCATTAGGTTGGTAGGAACGTAAATTTTACTCATTTCTGTCAGCTAGCTTGTCAACTTCCTAAACTCCATCTCCATCTGCCCCTCCAGTGACAAGCTGAATATCATTTTGCCTTCCACCAAAATGATAATGACTCGTAAATGTAAATTTCATTGAAATCACACATGTGGAAACATTTATTAACTTTCTTTTTTTTGAAGAAATAGAGAAATCAGATGAGTTGATCTTTGTTCAGCAACATTATAGATTTAAAAAGTGTCATCCAAACTCATTTGCTTTTCTTGTTAAAATGTTGTAAACATATTATTGACTCTTTTTTTTTCTTTTTTGCAAGAATTATACATGCACTCGGCTGTCAGGCTTTAGACATAACAGTGTCACAGAAGGGGTATTTACTGTGCCTTCCTGTAGGATGAAGGCAGGGTTGGTGGAAAAAGCCACCTGCATGTGTCCTTGTGCCAGGACTCTTGTCTCTAAGCCCAGAAGCCACATTTTAGCACTACCGAGCGTGACTCCAGGGAAAAGCTTTAATAAAAATAACTGTTATTTCCAAAGCACCTACTGTTTTTGTTTTTCTGCCCCTGCCATTCCACAGGTCCTTACTATCTGCCAAGCTCTGTTTTAAGCGATATACATCTAGCTACTCATTTTAATCCTCACAACAACACTTTGAGATAGATGCTGTTGTGATGCCATTTATCAGATTTAAAAAACTGAGGTGCAAAGAGGTCATACACACACATAGCTGGTGAAAGGTGAAGCCAGGACTTGAACCCTGGCAACCTGGTCTGGTGGAGATTCCCTCTTAATCACAACATGTTTTATCTTTTAACATATGATTTTATTCAGACCTGATACAAACCTCATTAGGCAGGATGAGAACACTGATGCTCAAAACAGTTAGACAGTGTTCACAAGGGCTCCCCATTAATACGCCTAACAAGTGGCAAAGCAGTGCCTGTCTGATGCCAAAGCACATACTCAAAATGCTCCATAACAGCCCAAGACCCACTGGCTCACCTGCCCATTTTCTGCATGGCAGTGCCCTTCTGCAGGGAAACAAGGTAGGAAAACCTCACAGGGCTGGTGCGTCCGTCCTATTCCTGACAAAATCCGATCACGGAAGCCAAAGAACTGGCCAGTGCAAATTTGCTGCTGTCACAACAGATGGGGAAAGAGAAAGTCAAGAGAAAAAGCTAGGCACAGATGTACAAACCTGTTCTGGTATTAGATACATTTGTGATTATGCACATTCAACCTGTCATCATTTTTCCCCCCCAAAAAGAGGGCAATGTAGTGTTCTTATAAAGATATGAGATTCTTGTACATTAGTCTTACATTTACCCTTGAGGATAAGAATTCTTGCTGATAAGAAGTGAGCTATAAAATATGGATACCATGTCTCAAGTATTTAAGGATAAAGCGATAAACATGCAGATGGGGCCATTAATGAACATTAATTGCTTTAAATTAGGTTTTATTGTGCAGTGGGTAAATTGGAAAGTACACATTTGCATTGGTAATAGAAAATTAATTTAAATGCTTCAGGAAGCAAAATATCACCTGATGTGCTAAAACCTGTTATTTGTGGTAGACTTAAAAGGAAACTTGAAGGGCACTGCGTATTAAAATAAAATAAAATAAGCTATGCTGGAGGCACACACATGTGGACATCTTAAATATAAGCCCTGTGTGGCTACCAGGTTTGCCTAGGCCAAGAAAGGTCCAGATGGTGACTGGTTTAATGTTACATGTTTACAGCATTGTGTCGCCAGAAAGTGGTGGTAATGTAATGGTGCACTGTAGAACTGTAAATCTAGGAATTATACGGGCCCTCAGGAATTAATTGGATCTTTCCTTCTCCCTCTAGGGAGGACATGTCTTGAAATCTTCCAGGACAGATTGTTGCCTACCCAAGTGTTGTAAGCGCTTAAAGGGAAAATGTTGCTGCACCTTCTCAGTCACCCAATTCTAGCCAGGACCTATCTGAGCTCACATTGAGGAAATTTTCCTTATGCCTTTCTTAGTCTCTCCAACAGTGCTTTGAACTCATATCTTCCTATTTAGTTTCCAAAGAGTTGGTAACTAGAACATATGCATGATTTGGTGGATTTTCAGCTTTCTTATTCTTGGGTAAAAGGAAATAATCCCTTTTTTTCCCTCTGTAGCACATTTTGCTTTTAATTTATATTCTTATCTTTGTTTTGCTCTGGATCCTGCTCTAAAAGAGATAGCATTTGAAAATAATATAAGTTCTCTAATAGAAGGGATTCATATTGGCAAACGTGGTAGGAAATTGTCATCACAGTTGCTACATTGACTTCGTCAGTTGTGTTATTTCTTAAGACAGAGAATAGGGGAGAAGTGGGTTTTTGAGGAAAAGCAGGAAATTGAGGCTTAAGTAGCCTAAAATACACTGATGGTGGAGTTCAGGAGACACGTAGAGGCTAGAAATTTAAATTTGAGAGCCATCATTTTATAGATTATTTTTAAAGCCTTAGAATTGGATGAGGTGACCTAAGGAGTACATGTAAAAAGCAAAGTTAATATAGAAAGTGCCTCGGGGCACTTTGGCATTTAGAAGTCTAAAAGGAGGGACAAATCAGTAAAGAAGACTAGGAAGAAGTGAGGTCAGAGATAAAAGAGAAAAAATAGAAGAATGTGGTATCCTGAAAACCAAATAAAGAAAATGCTTTAAGAAGATGGGAGTGGCTAGCTGTGTTTAATGCTGTTTAGAGGTGGAGATCGAGTAAGAGGAGGTTTTCGTTGGCCTTGGCAAAAGGATTTTTAGAGGTATAATAGGGACAAAAGTCTGTTTGAGGCAGATTCAAGAGAGAATGGCAGATGAAAAGGAGAGCTAGTGAATATAGACATTCCTTTCAGGGAGTTTAATGTAAAAAGGAACAGAACAGGGTGAGAGCAGAGAGGTACGTAAGATCAAGAGTAAAATTTTTTTAAAGATATGAGATCTTATAGCAAGAATGCATGCTAGTAGGAATAATTCAGTAGAAAAGAAAATTAATGATGGCAGAGAGAAAGGACATACCTCTGTATCCAGTACACAGACAAATATTGATCCTAGATTCATTCAGGGAGAATTCATGTGGCTACTGGATGGAATTCAGATTATATGGGTACAGATGGAGGTACATTTAGACATTTAATCAAATAAAATATTGAACTGTCATTTTTATATTTTTGAGTCAAATTTGGTTTCATGGACTCAAATATTTTCTTGGGCCTTTAAACAACCCATTGTTGTGCCAATTGGATAATGACCGGCAGACAGAGATAGAAAATGTTTTGCTGTGTGTGCAGCCAGAGGTCTTATAAATGCTTTCACTGGGCAGGCATAGCTGACCTCCTTAAGGTCCACCTCTGATATTCTCCTCTGTTTGCTCCATGGCCATGGCTTCCAATACTGGGATCCAACCCCCATTGTGACTAAGAGCTTTCGCAGGACTTTACTGAACACTTAGGGATATTGAAAGTATATCATCAGAGAGAAACTTATAATGGCTAGAAGGAACCCCTCAGTCTAAACCACTAGATAAACTTTGCTGGACTAACTTTCTTCCTGCTTCCACACGGGTTGGGGTCAGATAACTCTTGTCATTGTTAAGAATGCTCCAAGTATTATGACAATTTTGTGTACAGGTCCCAATGCCTTCATCCGGCAAAGTCTTGGGGGTACAAAATAAATGTGCGAAAGACAGTCACATTCTTATACACCAACAACAAGCAGGCAGAGAACCAAATAAAAATCAGAATCTCATTCACTTTAGCCACAAAAAAAGAAAAAAAAGAAATACCACAGCATCTTCCTAACTAGAGAAGTGAAAGACCTTTACAATGAGGCCCACAAAACACTACTCAGAGAAATCCAGGAAGACACAAACAAATGGAAAAACATTCCATGCTCATGGATAGGAGGAATCAACATTGTTAAGATGTTCATCCTACCAAAGGCAACCTACAGATTCAATACAATACTCATTAAATTACCAACATCATTCTTCTCAGACCTGGAAATGATAATACAGAAATTCATATGGAAACATAAACGACCACAAATAGCTAAAACAATCCTTAACAAAACAAACAAAGCAGGAGATACCACACTTCCAGACGTCAAACTTTACTATAGGGCCACAATAATCAAAACAGCCTGGTATTGGTACAAGAACAGGCATATGGACCAATGGAACAGGAAAGGTTTTCCAGCAGGAAAACCTCCATTTCTTAACCAACTCATCTTTGACAAAGCCTCCAACAACAATCACTGGGGAGAGGAGAACTTTCTCCAATTATTTCGAATCCAATCAAAAGGAAGTCTCTTCTTCCTTGTTTATTTCAAAGACTGATCATTGTGTGCACCAGGATTTACCCTCTTCCCAATGTGACTGGCAGTGGCAATTCCCTTCAACTGAAATTATGCCCAGCTAACTGCAAGGATGTGTCCTGGACACATGTCCCAAATAGGACAATGAACATCGTTCAGCTGACTAATGTATTAGTGTACTAGGGCTGCTGTAACAAAGTACCACAGACTGGGTGAGTTAAAGAACAGAAGTGTGTTTTCTCACAGCTCTGGGGGCCAGAAGTGCAAGATCAGGGTGTTGGCAGGATTGGTTCCTTCTGAGAGATATGAGAAGAAGATCTCTTTCAGATTTCTCTCCGTGGCTTGTAGATGGCCTTCATGTTCACATGGTGTTCTTCTGTGTGCATGACTGTGTCCACATTTTCCCCTTTTGTAAGGAAAACAGTCATACTAGATTAGGGTCCACCCTAATCACCTCAGTTTAATGTAATCATCTCTTTAAGGACTGTCCAAATAAGGTCACATTGTGAGGTGCTATGGGTTAGGACTTTAGCAAATACATTTTGGAGGGACACAATTCAGTTTCTAACCAAGTTCTGATTTACTCAATCTTAAAAAATATTTTTACACAGTAATACCTAAAAACAAAATAATAGTTTTTCAAGTTCAAGAATATTATCAGGTATGATGAAATCAATACTCTACTTTTCCACCAGCCCATTTGCAATATTTGTTCCCTGATAGCTCCCTTTGTAATTTTTTTCAAAAACATGTTTTCTTCTGTCATGTATAATCATATTTCTAAATACAGTTATCTTCCATTTAGTTTCATGGTATTTAGTTTCATGGTAGAGATCTTGAATTACCTTTGTAATTGGAATATGAAGATTTTGTTCTCTTATATACACTTCATGTCCACCCTTAGTACAGATATGTTAACAACTGGTTAGTAAATATTTACTCTAATATTACTATATATTATTCACAGTTGATTCATGAAGGTATTATATTTCCTTTCCTGTACTCTATTTTATTTTGTGTAGAGCTTAAAATTGCTTTGTATCTTTACTTAGTTTTTGTGCCTGTCACCAATCCATCCTCAAACATTCTACCAGTATTTCATACTTCTGTCTGTGTGGTCAAACATACCAGGTCATCACTACCTCCCACTTGTTTCCTTGGCAACACATCTCCTGAAGCCCTTCATTCCCAGGCTCAGCTGGACTCTGAGAGTATTTTACAGTGATATCCTGTAGCTTTCCTTCAGTTTTATCCTGTGAAACCTGTTCATTGCTCTCCATGTTGGTTTCCCCATTTCCTGGATCCCTATCATTCTTTCTTGTTTGACATTTTAGTTTTGATGGGGTCCTGTACTCCAGTAGCTTCCTGAGAAAGAGTGAATGGAAGATAACTGTGTTAAATATCTTAATATTGTGTTAGTTTGCACCTGTACTTAACTGATAATTTGCTTGGTTTATAATTCTGGATTGTAAGCCATTTCCCCCTGAGAATTATAAGGGCATTCTTCTATCATCTTCTGTCTTTTACTATTCCTAATGAAACCCGTTTTGACTCGTGACTTTTTGGAGGTGTATTCGTTTTCTCTGTTTGCTGTAAAACATGACAACAAACTGGATGGCTTAAAACACCAGAAAGATGTCAGCAGGGCCATGCTCCCTGTAGAGGCTATAGTCATCTTCCAGTTTAGGTAGCTGCCAGCATTCCTGTGCTTGTGGCTCTATCACTTCAATCTTCAAGGTCAGCATCTTCAAGTTTCTCTCTGTTCTATCTTCACATGACTTTCTCCCCTCTGTGTTAAATCTCCCTTTGCTTCTCTCATAAGGATGCTTTTGATGGTATTTTGGGTTCACTTGATAATCCATGATAATCTCTTTATTTATTTAAGATCCTTAATTTAATGACATTTGCAAAGACTCTTTCTCTAAATAAGATTCTAGAAATGAGGAACTGATATCTTTGGGTAGCCATTATTCAGCCATAGTCAGGAAGCAAACTGGTATATCATTGTTCTAAGCTAATATTAGTACAATCTTCTCTCTCTCAAATTTCAAAATGATATGTTTTAGTGTTAGTCTTTGTCAATCTTTTTGTTTTATAGGCATTTTGAGGGCAATTTAATCTAGAAATTCATGTAGTTTATTTCAAGGATTTTTGAACTTAATTCTCTTACATTTTTCCTGTTCTCTTCTTAAAGAATTCCTTCTAGTCAGTTGTTGACCCTTGTAGATTCTCCTAGGTGGATTCTCTAATTTACTCCTATCTCCTCTTGGGTTTTCTATTTCTTGAACTTTGTGTTCCAGTTCCTAGGATAATCCTATTGGTATTTTAAATTTCTGATATTAAAATTTTAATATCTAACATGGTATTCTTCCTTTTTATAGTATTCAATTCTTGTTTCATAACCACAATGTTTTTCATTTCTGAGGACTTTTTAAATCAGTTTTCTAAACTTTCTGTATCATTTCTTTTTTTCCAAGTGCATTTTATATTTAAAAAATTAGTTTGCTTGTTTTGCCTTTATTTCATGTTGGAAGATTGCTTCAAATGCCTGGATATTTACTCATACTTAATAGTGATAAAAACTTAAGAGTCACAAAGTGAGTCAGCTTTTTTGCTTGATGATGACTTCCATATGTCAATTGCTCCATATGTCAATTGCTCCAAATCTTTTTCCTCCCCATCAGGTGGTCTTTTTTTCTCAGCGAGAAATCCTAGCGCCTCCTCCGGAGGCATGTGAGCCAGGCTGCTAGCACTTTGGAGAAGAGTGAGGGAGGAGGCCGGGCTTCTCCTTTCATGAGCAGACTTTTACATAGTCCTTCTATTAGACCTGTCTTCTGTGGCCCTCACATGAACTCATCATTCCTGAGTTCAATCTGATTCAGTCTCAACGTAAAGGAAATATCCCTTCTCCAGGATGGGGAAACATGGCACCTCTCATTTTTGAGTTTTGTTGTGGTTCGGCAGTGCTCAGCTGCTCACTTCTCGGTCCAACCCCATCTCTGTTCTTTCTCCCATCCATCGCACACTTATATTTCAGCTCTGCTTTCAAAAATTTGTTAATGTCGCTTACTGTGTCTGTGCTTCCATTCTTCAGAGAAACATCTTTGTGAGTTTATACCCTTTTTATTCCTTTACTGTTTTGTTTGTCATGTTTCAGGAGATAACAGAGATAAATGCATGTATTTAACTTATCATGTTTAACTTTAATCTGAAATAATAGTAACAAGTCATCCTTCCCAGCTTTTGCTGTACTGTGCTGTTTTTCTTCCATATAAGATGAAGAGAAGTTCAGACCTGCTTGCCTTTGTTGCAGAAGTTCAGTCTCTTCTCCCAATCCTCAAAGAGCTAAAATTTGGACTAGAATGTGAACAAAAACAAAACAAAACATACATGCACAAATACACTCATTCTCCTAGTACAAATTGTTACTTTAGGTACACACTTAATTCTAAAAGTTAGCTCTTCCTAAATATTTATCTGGACCCATATTTAGAGAAAACCAAGAACTATATTTTCTAATTTTGAGGGGGATTATATATAGATATATCAATTTCCAATACTAAGCTATATATGCATTTTCTATCTCATTCAGAAGGACAATTGGGTTATTTCATTGAGTATAGGGCTTCCTCAAGAATAAAATAGGCAGGAAGAGTCCCATATTTGCAAAATGAAAGTGTCCAACTAAACGGCAAATCTAGTTTTCAGTTTAGAAGCTTCTTCTTCCGCCATTTTGTGTAACAATTTTTCCAGTTTCAAAACAGTGTAAGATCCAGTCTCCCCTGAACATCTAGTTACATAAAAGTATTTTTTAAAAAGGAGTGAGGCAGTAGAGATTGTTGTAAGGTGAAATGAGGATTGGAATCAGATTTGGAAACCAAACTGAAGCAGCTTAAAGGTACCATCTCTCCATCTTTCACTAACAGCCCTCATAGTCCCTCCCTGTGCTGTCACATTTTTTCTTTGGGCATCTTTATCCTTGACTGTCAATCTACTGTATCCACCAGTGGGAATCCTGGAGCAAGCCAAACTGGTTAGATAGCTCATGATGATTGTCTGATTCAGCCGCTTCTGGCCATCCTATTGGGTCATCCTATTGTGTTCTTCCTAGGTCACTTGGACATTCCCAATCCAGTAGGAGTCAACTGTTCACCACGGGCAGTCCAGAACTCCTTCTTAGAATAGAGATCCCTATTAATTTACTAGGGCTATTGTGAAGTACCACAGACTAGGTGGATTAAACAGCGGAAACGTATTTCTCACATTTCTGCAGGTTGGGAGTTTGACACCAATGTGTTAACAGGGTTGATTTCTTGTTAGGCTTCTCTACTTCTCTTGTAGATGACATTTTCTCTGTGTCTTTTCATGGTCTTCCCTCTATGACTCTATGTCTAAATTTCCCCTTCTTACAATGACTCCAGTCGCGTGGGATGAGGGTCCACCCTAATGACCTCAATTTAATTTAATTACCCCTCGAAACACCCTACTCCAAACTTTCTGAGGTACTGGAAATGAGGAGTTCAGCATATGGATTTTGGAGGGACATAATTTAGCCCCTAACAGATTCTATGTGGGCAGAGCCACTAGTACCAGAAGCTGAATCTCAAGATGCAAACACCATTTTGGCACACCCAGTGCAATGTTCACCTCCATTACAGTTCCATTACACAAATGTATATTTACTGAATTAAATGAAATTGAATTATCCAGGATATGAACCACTCAAATCAACTGTAGGTAGGAAGGACCAGGCTCAGTAAATTTCCCACATAAAATTCTTTGTGATTCCCATTCCATCCCAAGAGATACAAATAGCTAATTCTTTTTATAAATCCCTCTTTCTGGGTTGTGGTAGTCTATTTCAAAGTTTTTGAGGCCTAAATCATAATTTTCCAAATTATTTATGAATGTGTTCTTCAGAAAAGACCAGGAAAAGTTGACAAGTCTTATGAAGTCAAGATAAATGACACCTTCTGCTCTCTTTCATCTGTAAGATCCATTACTCTGTCAAAGGAGTCATTTAGATGGCTGTGATTCGTTCCTCAAAAAGTTATTTTGCTTCTTCCAGCACCTTCTCTTTGGGTGTGGTAATCAGCAGGTTTGGTGCTTAGTTAGAAAATCTCACCAAGTGAACTAGAAAGAGAAGGAGAGTCAAGGTCGTAGAAAGTAGAGTTGGCTTTTTATCTGCCTCTTTTCAAATACTCACTACATCACGATGTGTGCAGCAAATCTCCAGAGTAGAGCAAGGGTCATCTCTATGGGTGGTTGGGGAAATTTTTAGATTAAAGGAAACAAATTACTTGCCACATCAACTGGGTCTTAGGTTACATTATATAAAGGCAAAGTACAAACACCTATGTGTTACTATTTTTTGAGATTCAGAGTTTTCTGTATTAAAGCAGGTTGTTTAGTTTTGTTGACAGTTCGATAGAATAAATTTTCTCTACCATAAAGATGAAATAAAATATAAGATAAGAAATACCATTAAAAGAGGAGGCAAGTGACTCATTTCTGCCAGTTACATTATGATTGGCTCTACACTTCTCCACTTTTTGCCAGCAGATGTGGCTAGATTGAAAGGCTTTCTATTAACAAGATGTAAGTAGGCTGGTCTTCCTATAATGGTCATGTGTATTTCTTGACATTTTAAATTTCATTTAGGTGTGTATGTGTGTTTGTGTGTGTATGCATATACTTATGTGTGTGTGTATGTGTGTGCATATAGGTTCACACACACATACATATTTGTAGTATATTCATATATGTGTATCTACATATGTTATATATGTATATATGTGTGAGTATATATATATGTATCTATATAGCTCATACATTTTTTCTTCAATAAGAATTAAAGTGGAAGAAAAGTTGTATATTATTTTCCTTCCCTGAACTGTAGTTCTTGTTTAAAAGATTGATTTTCAGGATATTATTAGCAATGCTGTGCCCATGTCATGCTGTACCCAATTCTCTTATATGTCTTATGACATTTTGTTGTAAATATTTGATTACATCTCTTTTCTTTCCCCTAGAATTTGCGTCATGCTAGGCTCAGATAAATCTTATTTCAAATTTAAGTGGATATTGTACTTGGCCAAAATGTTTACTTATTTATTGTTTCATGCTGAGTTCTTTAATTTAGAGAAATATTTTTAGAACTCAGTCCTACAATATTTGGCAATACTGTTATTTTTAATACATATATTTTATCTTAGTTTATTTTGTGCTGCTACAGCAGAATACTATGGACAGGGTAATGTGTCATCAACCATAACTTATTGGCGTATGATTCTGGAGGCTAGGAAGTTCGGGATAATGGCCTGGCACCTGGCGAGGCCCTTTTTGCTGCATCATTTCATGGCAGGTGGAAGGGCAAACAGACGGCAAGTGAGAAAGCAAGAGGGGGCTGAACTTGCCTTTTTATGCCAAATCCAGTCCCATAAAAAAGAATCCACTCCCAGGAAAATGGTATTAATCCATTCATGAGCATGGAGCCCTAATGGTCTAATCACCTCTCATTAGGCCACACCTCCCAACATTGTTGCAATTGGGATTACGTTTCCAGCATATGCTTTATAGGAGACACAGACAATTGGTTTAGCATTATGACTAATATTTAAAACAGAACAGAAGAAAAATTGGCCTTCTTGACTTAAAAAATGCGACAATAATATAGAGTTACTTAGATTTAGATGGAATCAATTCATTACTTGTGCAATTGCTAATTACCACACTATCCACTTCATTATTTATTCATTTTTCTTACCAATTCAGCTATTTGCTCAGCCCTTACAGCTTGAGGAAGATATCCATAGGGAACGATGAGAGCAGAGTTTCAGATGGATGCTCTTGTTATTTATAAAACAATGCATTAAAATGTCAACCCTGAACTCACCCTGGGTGTGGAGATGATAGGAAAATTATATGTATTTCCTCAGCTGGTCATAGAGGAAAGAAGTCACTTGTATAGGAACCAAGGAAGTTAGTGCCATGGCTATGATCTCTGAGTCACTATACCCTCACCTGCCTCACCTGACTGACTTGCCTCAGTGAAATTCCGCTATATTTGTTATTTCACTTTCATATGGCAGTATAATCTTCAGGTACCTACATGTTTCCTTAAAGGTAGTTGGATAGGGCCATTACTTATTTCTGGGTACCTAGTATCAATAGTGTTTATAGGATGCTAGCATCTATTATAACAGCCAAAAATGGCCTGATTACTGAACTAGTTAATTAGTTTGTGATTAGAAACATGAGCATCTCCTTTTAAAAAAAACCTCCAAGCAGGCTTATTTAAAGCCCACTGCCACATTCCAGTTTGCCCTACCCCAAGAGACTATGGGCAGGCACTCCCTCAACACCCAACAGCCATCTTGTTTATTTATTTATTTTATTTTATTTTTTGAGTCAAGATCTCACTCTGTCATCCAGGTTGGGGTACAGTGGTGAGATCATAGTTCACTGCAGCCTTGAACTCCTGGACTCAAGTGATCCTCCCACCTCATCCTCCCAAGTAGCTAGGACTATGCAGGAAAGCAGCATCACTCCCAGCTGGTTTTGTTTTTTTATTTTTTATTTTTTTTTGAGTTGGAGTCTCACTCTGTCGCCCAGACTGGAGTGCAGTGGCCACTCCCAGCCACCACAGCCTCGACCTGCTGGGCTCTGGCGATCCTTCTGCCTCAGCCTTCCGAGTAGCCGGAATTACAGGCATGCGCTACCACGCCCGGCTGATTTTTTGATTTATTGTAGAGATGAGGTCTCGCTGCCCAGGCGGGTCTCGAACCCGCGGGCTCAGGCAATCCACTCACCTCAGCCTCCCAAAGGCGCAGGATTATAGGCTGAGCCACTGAGCCCGTCTTGTTTTTTTATTTTTTGAGGGGCCAGGGTTTTGCTATGTTGCTCAGACTAGTCTTGAATTCCTGGTCTCAAGCGATCCTCCTATTCAGCCTCCCAAAGTTCTGGGACCACAAGTGTGAGCCGCCATGCCTGGCTTGACTATATTGCATCTCCATGTAAAATGGTGGCACAGATACATTCACACATGCATATTTGAATCCTCCATTCACTCTTTCATTCCTTATCCCTCCCCACACCCCACATTTCAAACCCCAGCCTGCCTCAGCAATTGCCACAAGACAGAGCCAAAGACAGTCTATCCTTAGCACGTGTGTGGCTGCTTGCCTATCTTTTTTGGTGTGTTTCCCTTGTGCTTTAGTAGGAGGAACTCACTTGACTGCTTCTCTCCCCTCACTTTATGCCCCCATAGCCACCTTCTTTCGTGGAGTTTGCCTGATGGTTGCTGTGGCAACGGTGTTGCACGAGCAGATTGGTGTTTGAGGTAGACATCACACATTCATTCACCAGACATGTAAAGATCTGGTATGTGCTGGGAATCCAATAATGGGATCAAAGGACTAGGAGATTTGACTCTGGTCTAGAGAATGTTGGTCTCTCAAGGGTCCTTGGGCATAAGAAATAGGAGTGTCAAGACCCCAAAGGCCCTGTTCCAAGCCTAAAAGCAGAGGTGGTAGAAACATGAGGAAGGAAGGCAAATGGGGGAAAAGGGATACCACTTCGGGCTATACGTTAACAGCCCTTAAACTCCATTCCAGCACAGCCCTTTAGGTCAGATTTACTGCCTGAGAGATGCTAGTGTTTGTGACTGGGAGAAGGCTCTATGAGAGACCTTGAACCCATCCTAGCACCTCCATCCGAGAGACAACTGACCCAAGCAGGCTGCCACACAATCCTTGACCTCTCAACCATTTTGTGCATTTCTGATACCATCTAGGAACCTTGTCACACCACCATGTCATCACCACCTATTCGGCAACCCTGTCACACAACCTAAAAGGTGTTGCACTGCAGCCCAGCCCCTATAATACAGATATGTGTAACCTGCAATCCTCCTGCATATGTGTAAGCTCTGTGAGGTCACCAGACTCCTCTGAGAGGGGGTAGAGAGGATGAATTTCTACTAAGTGTCATTTGAGACTGTGTGGTCAGGCACTCTTATGCCCATACCCTGGGATGAACTGGGATTCTTTAGTGCACTCCAATCTGGGGACAGAGGGAAGAAGACATTTCCATTATACAAGTATTGTAAATTATGTTTCAATAGAGGCATAGACAATGTGCTAGCACAGCTGAGGAAGGTTTCTGCACCACTGTACTCCTAGGAGGTTAGACCACAGCTCTTGTTTCTATCTACATGGGCAACTGTGGGTCAGCTTGTGAAGAAGACCCTTAGCACTAGGGGCTGACCCACCATCTTGATATAAACCTCCTTTCCTATAACCATGGACACATTTTTCTTCCCACTTCATGGATATTTACATTTCCAGTGAACTCTATACTTCATAAGAGTCATTGCTGGATTCCCAAGCATGGCAAAAAATAATAGGAAAGAGTTGGGAGCAGGTAGGTGAGGCAGACAAGCATAGAGAAAGAGCACAATGACTCTGGAGTCATGTAAATGTGGCAAGGAATGCTGGTCTCACCACTGACTATGTATGAGACATTGGAGAAGTTTTATAAGCATTCCAGACCTCAGTTTTAAAACCTGTAAAATGAGGGGAAACTACTTGCCATCACTAAGTTGTTTTCTCCTAAGTTCCTCAAAATGTGCCAGATTGGTATTTGATTTCTTTGCCTAGTTGAAATAGTGTATTCTGCTTATAGGGGTTCTTCACAATTTTAGCTCTAAGAAGGATAATAGCACTTGATCATGTTAATTTTGCCTGGATTGTTTTGATGCATAAGTTTTAGAAGCAAAACAAACCACAAAAATATGCTTTCTACACCAATCATGATAAGAATACTTTAAGTAAGCCATTGTGCTGCTTATTCACAACCAGTCACCTTTGTCAAGTCTGGGAAATGGGTGTAGGCTGTTGTTTCTCTCATCTCCCACATTCAAATGCTTGACATCCCAGTTTCCTTGGCTCTTGGCTCTTATGATCTCTTAGTTTTTGTCTTTCCACCCCCTTGGAAAACTATTTTTACACTCCTGCTAATGAACTTACCTTCCAAAGAAGCAAGCAGATCTTATCACTTATCTAATGACACCTTCTTGTTTTTATTATTAATTTATTCCTCTTATTTTTTATTTTAAATATATGGGATACAATTCAGGGTTAGGTACATAAGTCGTCATCATACAGGTAAAGTGTGGGTACCCTTATTGATGTTATGTCTTTCCTCCCCTCCCCAGGCAATGTCCCACTGCTGCCAATCCCTTTCTTACAGTATTCTTTGGACTTATTTCCCTAGATTGACAATGGACGGGCATGCAAAGACTTTAATTGATTTAGACTTTTTTCAAGGCCATCCTCCATACTTTCCATCATGGACTGTGTGCTTTTTTATAATAATTTAAATATATATATATGTTGGCTGGGCTCGGTAATCTCAGTGCTTTGGGAATCTGAGGCGAGGGGATTACCTGCACCCACGGGATCGAGACCAGCCTGGACAACTTGGCAAGACCTCATCTCTACAATACATTTTTAAAAAATTAGCTGAGCATGGTAGCACGCATCTGTAGTTCCGACTACTTGGAAGGCCGGAGCCCAGCAGGTCGAGGCTGGAGTGGCCGTAAGTGGGCCACTGCACTCCAACCTGGGTGACAGAGTGAGATTTCAACTAAAAAAAAAAATGTTATATTAGATTCAAGGGAGTAAACATGAAAGTTTGTTACTTAGGTATTGCATGGTTGTGTGCTTCTCATGAAATAATTTGTCAGTGTGTTTTCTTAGCAGCAGATTATTTCTTCAAAGGAAATCCAATTTAAAGCTTGACATGGAAAACGGTGAAAACTGGGCTGCTCTGGCTGAGCTCTGGGCTGGAGTCTGGAATCCAACACATGTTTTCCATTCCTCCCACCTCATCCTTTCTTCTGCAGCAAGAGATTCTATGTGATATAATTTTTAAAACACCAAGTCTGGATTTGCCGAACTTGTGGCCATTTATTGAACAGTCCTGTTCTCTCATGCCTCATCCAAAAATCTCCTTCTCTTCTTTATTTCTCATATCATCTGTGGGAAAATTACTTCCTCATCCTTCAGTATTCAGTGCAAGCATTACCCCCAGGGCAAAGTCTGTGTTATCTACCTAGGCTAAATCAGGGGTCTCTCTTTTTCTGCTTTTCTTTCTTTTTTTTTTGAGTTGAGGCTGGCTGGAGAGCAGTGGCATGATCACGGCTCACCACAGCTTCTGCCTTTTGGGTGATTCTTCTGCCTCAGCCTCCTGAGTATCTGGAACCACAGGCATGTGCCACTACTCCCAGATGTTTTGTTTTGTTTTTTAATTTTTGTAGAGATGAGGTCTTGCTATGTTACCCATGCAATCCTCTCATCTCAGCCCTTCAAAGCACTAGGGTTAGAGGTGTGAGCCACTGTGCCCAGTCAAAATCAGAGGGTCTCTTTAAAATTGCTTGGATATATTTTTATTTATCCCATAGACTAAACTGCTGGAAGTCCCCCAAAAATATATATTTTTTTCTATTTCTTTGTGTCTGGACCATAGTGGGTTCATCATAAATATGTGGGGAGCTAATAAAACACAATTCATAAACTTACTATTTATTTTTCTTCTCGAAAAACATTAGCTAGTACTCAGGGTTCAGTCTTGATACTGAGGATGTCTGCCCATACTCAGACATCTATGTATTTATAAATGTATATATGCTCATTTTATATCCACAAATACATATTGAACTCACTGGAATTGTGTTTGTGCATAAATATTTGGGCAGCATAATCACTTTTCAAGGCATGCAATCTTCATATCATTTATATTCTCTTTATATTCACCATGTTCAGTAAAAATCTTGCCTCCTGAAGCTAAATGTGTTATTCCTATTCTATGTGTAGTTCACCCTTTGTTCCTATGCAGTTAATGCTTAAAGATTTGCAGGATCATAATGACTACTTGATACAAGCTGAACTATCAGAGGAACTCTCCCTGTAAGTTGGGCAAATGTAAAAGAATGACTCCAAAGGCCACCAGTGACTCAGGGAACTGAATGCAGTAGAACACACCTTGGATCCTGGGACTGCAGTACCTGGATTATAGACTGATACAAAAGAGATTTCATAATTGCAGATTTTGTTCATTAAGCTAAAGGGCTTAAGGTGAACTCATGGCAGAAACTCATTAAAGGCTAATAATAAGAAAGAAGCTCTCATATTGATATTTTAAAATAAATGATGGATTTATTTCTTTTGTCTTGATCATGATACAACCTTGCATCAGTTGATGGATTTATTTCTTTTGTCTTGATCATGATACAACCTTGCATCAGTTGATGGATTTCCCCCCCCATGTCTTTTGTTAGTACCAAATGAAAATAATTCCAGAAAAGCATCATATTCACGATGCTTGAAAATAAAATCATTAACACATTCTCAGAAGCAACTTTATACCCTCCCATTGATTTTTATAAACAATAAATTCAGTTATCTTTAGGAATTCTGTGTGAAACATTTCTTTTTTCTATAAGACCCTGCATGCATTGAACGAAAGCTATTTCACGAAGGTTGATTTGATGCGTCCAAGTTGTCTCAAAGTTTATTTGCCTACCATGTACTATGCTCTGTGCCTTGTATGAAGGGGAACCCCCCCAAACCAGAATTTATTTATTAAAAATGTGTATTTATTCTAACATGTTTAAACTTTAGTCACCTTGAAAGTACTCTCTGTTTGATACAATATACCCATTGAGACACTTTTTCCACTGTTCAAATCAGTTTTTGAACTTGTCAGTTTTGATGCCTGTTAGTGCTTTATTTTTGGTTTCACCTCTTACACATTGGCAAAACATCTCCCTTTAAGGACTTTTTTCATATGGGGAAACAAACAAACAAAAAAAGATCAGGTGAATAGGGAGGGTGGGGTGTGGGGGTCTTGCTGTTTTTGGTCAAAAATTGCTGAACACAGCATGGTGTGGGCAGGTGTGTTGTCATAGTGGAGGAACCATTCACCTATTTGCCACAACTTGGGATGTTTCTTCCGCAAATCGTGATGCAGCCTTCTCAAAACATTCACGTGAAAAACTTCAGTTAACCATGTGACCTGGGGAAACAAATTTCCAAGTGTACCACAAGGAACCCGCCCTCCAAAAGATAATTCCAGGGTTTTTTGGGTTCCACTTCGTATATTTAAAGCGCATCCTTCTTAGTATTGACAGTGTGCTAGAGATGGGCGTGTATAATGTATCGTTTATGATATTTAAATGTCAAACACTCCTTCATCCAGCTAGAGAGTCCAGCTATATATAACTGCTCCCATTAAATCTGTCTTATCTGTGCCTCAGTTGGAAATGTCAATTAAAGAGGCAATCTAATCTCATTAGAAAAGCTCAGTGACAATACCATGATATTCACATTTATCTGTCATATTGTGTATCTTCTCACATTTTGATGTTTTAATTAAACCTTGATGTGCCTTGGCATAATTTTTTCTGTTAGAGATATTCCTCTCAAGCAGCCTTCTTTTTATTGTATGTTTATTATGGCATTGTAAGAACATGGATACTAGCACATATTAGTTCATTATTGGTTTAATACATGTATAATTTATTTATTGTTGCCACTTTGTCTTGGGCAAGCATAGCCAAAGCACTGTGCAAACAGGGTTGGTGGCATCAGTCCTATTAGACTTGGTTTATTTGACTAAATCGTTGCATTATTGTAAAATAGCCATTAGTAAATCATATATTTAGTTTATATTAGTGTTAACGTAGTTACTTGCATTTTTCTTTAATGAAAACAACTTTAATGAAAAACTTTAATGAAACTTTAATGAAAAAAAACTTTAATGAAAACAAAAACCAAACAAGTCGGTCACTTAACAGAATAGAACAGGGTTACTTCTATCTTCAATTTATAAAATTCTGTGATAAGAAAGTTACAAAGCACAGAGTTAGAATCTGAAAATGATTGAAATGGGAGTACATGGATTTGGCAGGTAGTGTTTGTTGTTAACAGAAGTAGGCATTTCTGTGCCAGATTACTCTGAATACCTCTTTAATTGAAATGATCTTAGTATCCAGGGAAATCTGAAAGGCTGAGATCTAAGTCACTTTGTACAAAGTCCTTCAATACTTACTTTTCTAGAAATAGTGAAGCAGTTATCATTTTAGAGAAGAAAGCTTTGGAAAACTGAGATAAAACCATTTTCACACATACAGGCATTGCCCCAATAACGAAACTATTTTGCTCTGAATAGAAATGGTCAATATTTTTTTTAATCATACATTATTTCTAGGAATCTGGGTACAATAACTTATCTTTTCTCTTCATTTCTCTTTTATACTTTATATTTTTGCTTCAAATGTCCCTTTTCACTGGTTTTTCTACATGAATACTCTAAAAGTTTGTTTTAAGTTACCTTTCTGCATCCAGGGGCACCATATTCTAGAGCAATGGAGGATGTCTAATTTTTGAATTGCTTCAAATTAGCCATCTCAACATTGGCATTAATGTTTGGCACCATCCAACATTTTGAAATGAAGTCTTCACTTGTAGGCAGAAATATAAGTAGAATCAGGGCTGGGAACTGGTGTATATAATTTTAGAGGCTTCTCCAAAACTCAAGCCAGAACAAACTTCTCAGTCTGCACGTACTGGTAAGGGGTGAGAGAAGGGCCAGTTGATCGAGAAATAGATTCTGTTGCAAAGGTAGCCTGTTGCTTGGTAGAGGACCAAACTTTGAATGACTCCTGGGTCTGAAGTCTTCCTATTGTATTGTCCTCCTTGAGCTTAATATCCTTTCACACTCTTGATACCTGAACTGACAGCCCTAACCTGTTATCCGTGGGTGGTGCAGCTCCATGACATGAAATGTACAGCTGATTACAATGCACTTCACAGTGGCATATGACAGTAAGGATGCTAGCAGAAAACCCATCCAAGCAAAACGATACTAGATGCATTTAAGAGCTGCTTCCCAGGAAAGTGACAATGGAAAAATACTGTGTGTGTGTGTGTGTGTGTGTGTGTGTGTGTGTGTGTGTAATGCATAAATAATGCATAGAATATGCATGTGTGTATGTGTGTATATATATACACACATACAACACAAGCATATTTGTACAGCATTTATTATTTTGCTCTTTGAATTGCAGCGAAGACATATGGGTGAAAAAAAATGATCAATACATAAAATGAGTATTCAGCACACAGTGTACAGAAGTGACCTGTTTGGCAGAGACTGGTTCTTTTAATCTGACAGTCTTCTATTTTTAATAGATAAATATCATTTAACTATTATTCTCTCTGCCATGATTCCAAAACAAACCAATGAAAAGTGATAATGCGGGTTAAACCAATCATTTTGGCATTAAGTAGACCAGATATTGATTGTTTTGCTTAAGTCAAAAGGATTTATGTGCAGATATTTTATTTCTCTTATTACCTCATTTTGTTGTTGTTGTTTTCTGTCACAGAAAAAATAGAAATAGGACTACTGATTGAATATGGAAGAAGTATTAACTCTTAAATATTTGGCATAGATATATGAAAGATCAAAGTCCACATTGTATTTTGTTGCCTTATTCAAATTTATAGCATAAGCATATATTTATATTTCTGATCATTTATGTGGTGAATTTTATACTACCAGTAGGTAGAATTTGTGTGAGATACTAGACAGAAAATAAATGTGACACTGATTCACTAATTCCGTTATACCTATATATTGACATTAATATCTGCTATGTCGTGCAGTTGGGATGTTCTATTTTATAGGAGTGTAATATATGTATTTAATATCCACCCACATGACACTGGACCTCTTTCATGATGGGAACAAATGAGAAAAGAAGTAGAACTATACCTCAGGTAGATAAAGTATCATCTCTTAAACACAGTAACTGTATTTAACTCCTGTTTTCCCTCATTTACCCAGAATCATTTCCCAAAACTTTGGAGGAGCTGAGAAATGTTATCCACATTCATATCATGTTCTTAGACCACCTGACAAATCATAAAGGCCAGAGAGTAATTCAGAGAATGAGATGTTCAAAATGCATTTTAGATGCTCATTTAATGACAGTGACAGACAAAATCACAGGTATATAGCTTTGGGGTTATCTTTTAAAACTGAAAATAATTTCATTTTTGGAGTGTACAACTTTACTCACCTAAGTTATTACTTTCTCACTGGAAAAGTAACCCATCATTAAATTTTCATACAAGGAGGAAGGCGTTTGCCTGCAGTTACACACAACTCATCTTCACACTTTCTCATTACCATGCACGTCTCCTCCAATTCGGGGCCTCATTTTCCTTAGAAACACGGCTTGAAAAGCTTCCTTTTTGCCTATTTATTCAAGCAAATGATGACCTTTCAAGCCAAGAAAATAACTGTCACAAGTGAAAAGATATTTTTATTGATGTGAAGACCAAATTGTGGTTTATTCCACAGCAATGTGTTTATCCTCCCTTAATCATTATAGTTTATCACCTGTGTAAATAGTGCTGAAATGGTGCTTAGTACAGCCCAGAGGCCAAAGTCATCTAAAAAATATCTTGAGTAATTGTCGTTTCTATTGAATGCAAGGTAACTGAACCTATTCAGTGGCTTCAATATTCTATCTTGTGTTGGCTAAGCATGTCTGAGAAGTTTTGATCACCATTTTTTATTACTGTTGTTTGATTTTTAGTACATCTAATAATATTTCTTCTCCTAAGACGCTGACTTTACAAGATAACCCCTCTGTCAAGAAGTTCATAATTGGGGCAGCTAAGTATCAAAGTAGAAAGGTTTAACCGATCAAGCAAGTGTTTTTAAGGTCAAGAAAAGTTAAAATGTCATCTTTGTATCAGGTCTCTAATGGTAGTCCCTGTATAACAGTGTAGCTGTGGAGTTCATTTCCCTAGCTAAGTCTTCTAAGGAGACTTAGAAGGTAACACTAACATAACTGGAGGTGAAGGATGGGCTTCATAGCCTTTATGTGACAGATACATTTCACGGCATATCTATTGTCTATTATTTCTTTTCATATTATTCTCCATTGTGGAATCGAGTGCATGTGATAATCAGATATATTACTATGTGGTCTTTGTTATTGAATATTCACTGGAGATAAAAGTGCAATTTAATTTATGTATGCTTGCTGCTCTCTTTCCTCAGGCCCTCTTCTCTCTTTTTTTGTTAAAGAAACACTGAGCAAGCCGGGCTCGGTGGCTCAGCCTGTAATCCCGCACCTTTGGGAGGTTGAGGTGACTGGATTGCCTGAGCCCGCGGGTTTGAGACCCACCTGGGCAACGAGACCTCATCTCTACAGTAAATCAAAAAATCAGCCGGGCGTGGTAGCGCATGCCTGTAATTCCGGCTACTTGGAAGGCTGAGGTGGAAGGATCGCCGGAGCCCAGCAGGTCGAGGCTGCAGTGGCCGGGAGCGGCCACTGCTCTCCAGTCTGGGCGACAGAGTGAGACTCCAACTCAAAAAAAAAAAGAAGAAACACTGAGCAAATATTAAATATATTCTGAAAAAGCCAGAACGCTTTTTAAAAAAAAGTATGGTGGCAAAATGTTCATTTTGTGAATATTTTCAGTATAACAAGCATGCAAAATATTTCTGTTAAAAATAATCTCTGCAGTGAGATAAATTTATAGAAAATATTTCTGTTAAAAATAATCTCTACAGTGACATAAATTTATATTCCCCACCCCCAGTGAATAAATCATTTTATCTACTGCAAAATATTTATGTACTTCCAAAGACAGACTATTAAAAGTTTTTTGTGGTGGAAACTTCTTGTTTGGGATGGGTTTTCATGCTATAACACATGGTGTGTTCGTTTTGTGTGTGATTTGGTCACAGTTGGCTGAAAGTCAATTACTTTGAATTTGGGCAACTTATGTTTGTAACACATTGAGGCAGGGTGAATTTAAAGAATGACTACAATATGCAGAATGTCTCTAAACATGCTCACAGTTGAGCTCACTTTGGTATTTTAGATTTGTAGGAAATGATGAGCAGAAATGATTACATATTTCCAACTCACGTATCAGCCAATCTGTGAAAAAACTGAAGCACTTTCCATCTCTAAAATGATCTGGTAGTGTGCATGTCAATCTGAGAGGCAGTACACACAACAGGCTGCATGTGTCTAAATATTATCACAGACAAGGGCAGGCATGGTGATTGGTGGCATTGGGAACAGAGTAGTAAAAGTTTAGGGGAATTGTCAAGGATTAAGACCCTCTCTCTTTCTAGGCATATAGATAGTAAATGAAGAAGAAAAAGTCAGTAAGATACAATGACTGACATCATACAACTTCTCACTAAAAACTGGCTTAAAAATGCATGATTTTGCTATTAAATCTGTGAAAGGAATTGATTATCTCTGGCTCCAAGTTTGTCAACCAATGTGTTGCAAACCTACCCATGGTGGTACTAAGGGAGGGCAAGGGAATGCAACTGAATGGTGTGCTTTTATGAATTTGCTTTATATTTCAGATGGATCTTGATATGTGTGATTTATGTGACTTTGTTGAGCTAGTGGCATGAAGAGGCAGGAGTACTTTAATCTGCACCCAAAGAATAGCTGATGAAGGGTGCTTCCTTCCTTCTGTTTTTAATTGCTGACTGTACCTTTGCAGATCTTATAAAGGTAAGCACTGAAGGAATAACAGAGAAAAGATGCTCACTTGATATAGAGGTTTATTCTAACCCCATCAGCTGTCAAACTCACAGCCTCTAAATTTAAGAGTGTTTCCGTTAATGAGTTTTTCTTGAACTTATGAATCTGTCAGCTGTGTATGAACTCCTCTCCTCTAAGGTGATCTATTTAGCATGATTAAATATATTTATAATCATCATTACATAAGTTGCCCAGCACTATGCAAAAGGCCCACTTCATATCCCTGGCATACATCGTCATCCAACCACTGTGGTCAGCTTAGGGTTTATTCACCATCCTTTCCCAATCCTCATATACCCAAGACCCTCCCTTTGGGCATCTTCCTCACTGTTGTTTGTTTGAATCCTGTTTATGTTTCAAAATCCAGCTGAAATCCTATACCCCTAGACGTCTTTCCTATCATCCCAGTCCAAAGAGGTAACACCTATGAAGTACCTATTATTTGGACCCTGCACTTGTTGCTTTGTATTTGGCTAGAAAGCCAGTGATGAGATGAGGTAGTGGGGTAGATTTTGAGCCACACTTCATAGTCCGATTGTCTTTTGCTGTTCACCAGTTGTGTGACTTCAGGCAAGTTATTTAAGTCCTTTTCTTTTCTAAGTCCCAGTTTTATCTTCTGTAAAATGAACATAATCAGAATACAACTTTCACAAGAAGTGTTTTAGGGAGGCTTACATAAAATGGCATGTATAATAAGAGTGAGAACAGTGTGCATATCAGCACCTAGCAAATTATTACCACTCCCAATTCTCATTAAGGTCCTGGAAGATAGGTATCACTAACCTCTTTGCAGTTAGTAAGTAGAGGAACTTGAATTTAAATCCAAATTTTGGAGACAATAAAGTTCAGGCTCTTCTCTGTTTTCTATATCTTTCCCTCGTCTAAACTGCTGAGATATTGATCTGTCGCAAATTTAACATCTGTGATAAACTATATTCTGGCATAGTGTATCCAAGATGCCCTATAACCTCAACTATGTTGCTAATGGAAAAAAAAGACAGGCACAAATCCATGGCTTTTACATAATAAGAGGGTCTCCAAAAACGTGTTCAGGGGTTGCTTAGTCATCAGGAGCATTAGTTGTATTTTTTATTTTTTGTAAGTTTTTTGCAATTGTGTGGTTGATTGACATATAGAAATAAGAACACTTAATTTATAAGCATTAAGGAAATACAATACAACTTTTGGTTCCTTTTTAGAGACAGATAGATATGAAAAAAAGAGGGAGCCTGCTCCCTTGGCTGTTCTTTCTTCAGCATCCTGAGGTTTGTTTGTCAATGAATGTTTGTGAAGAAATATAATATTAACTTTAGACAATGATGGCCACAGGCACTTCCGTTTTTATTATACTACATATTTTCTGATTTTGATTTTGTATGAACAGTGATAACTTAGCTATATCATGGATTGGTTGAAGAGTCACAATGAGGGGATACAAGTAGGAAAAACTGGCCCATTTCTGAAGCAGGCCCTGGGTGTCCTTTAAATGCTCATGTTTGAATTGCAGTGAAGAACTGTGATAGATGCTAGACAGAAATCAGCTCTTAAGAACTGAACATTGCTAGATCATAGATTTGAAATATTAGACTCAGTTCTCCTGTCCATACAAGGGGGAGTTTATTCCATCCCATCCTTATAATACTAGGCTTAAAAGCATGCATGAATCTTTGAAGAAAATGAAATAGAAACTTAAAGAAAAAAGTTATCATTTAAAATACACCGGAAACAAAGAGCTGATGGACTCCAAACCTTAGGCAAATGTACAAGAATACCAGAACATTTGGTTTCATTACTCGGGTTATAATTTATATGCAGAAGACATAGTATGCTGGGTATGATGTACTATTCAAAATGCAATCAAGTCATCTTTGTTTGATAGATTGGTATTTTGAGTTTTCATAACAAAAGCTTTTCCAGACACTATTGCATGACTCTCTTCTGACTTGGTATTTGAAACCAGATAATGGGATAGCTTATAAATACAGCACAGACTTCTCTTGTGTGTGCCCCAGGACCTGCATAGATCATCTGAAATAAAATCATCTCCCAGACAAGGGGGGAATGAATGTTGAGAAAGTACTCTTGACTCTGGCATCTTGTCATATTTACCTCCATTTGCCTGGACAGAGCTTACCCTTCAAGCACTGTCAAGGACTTCTGAAATTGGGGAAATGCATTTTTTGATCACTTTTGAAAAGTGCCTCAGTGTGGTGATCATTACTCTGCATGGAAACTACCTAGGGGTAGGGACATAAGAAAATCCATTCTGAACACATGGAAAGATCTGATCACTTGTGAAATCAATGCATATAGGAAATGTGAGAAAGTAATCTGAATATGACTTTTATTCCTCTTATTATCACTGTTCAGCTACAATAGTCTAAATTTTTTTCCCGTCCCTAAGTTGGGAATCAGTTCCTATCTAATACATTATGACAGGGAAATATAAAAAGTTGCGTACCTAGCACAGCCCTTGGCACACAGCAGGCCCCCAGTACTTTCCAGTTCCCTTCCTGTCCCACAGAGAATGCATCACACTGGTCAACTATCCCTGTGTCTACACAACAGCAAATGCTACATCAGAAAGTAATAAATCAAAACACATGACTAGTAGCCTTTAATGGATCTGCTTCATTTCACATCTCAGCAAAATGTTTATTTCGAATTAATGTGTCCTGACATAAGGAGGGGGTGTTTTCAGCCAAAATATTTAATTTGCAGCTGCCTCATGATTGATAAGTTGTCAGAGGGCCATGTGTAAATGATTGCTCTGGTGACAGGCTACTGAAGATAAGGGATTTAAACTGGAGTGTTAAATATAAGATAGTCGTCAGCTTCCATGTGTCCCTACCCTCCCTCATTTGAACTCGCCCTGGTCTCTCTAAAGTGTTGACCAGTTGAAGGAACACCACTGTATCTTTTCTTACCACTGGTAGTCATATGTAGAGAATAGAAGGATGAAACAGTTGGAATTTAAATAAGGATTATAGTTTAGTTTTTTTAACTTTGTAAGCTGGCAATATTGGCTTAGCATATTTTGAGAGTCTGCTAGACAGCTTAAACAATGCTGATCAGTTTTTCTTTCCTTTAAACAATTTTTCTCTTTCCTTTCCTTTTCTGTTTTTGATTCTCTTCCTTCTTTTCCCTTCCTTTCCTTCTCTCATCCTATATCGTTGGAACAACCTAGACCTTCATTCAGCAGGTACAAGAAGTTAAAGATAAATAGCAAATTTGGTGGATGTATACTCTAGAGAAATTGACTCTTAAATGAATACTTGCTGTTAACTAATCACATTTAACTCTTTCTCCAACTAATCACCATTAGGTATGTATTAATATTCTCACTGTACAGTAGAAAAAACAGTGGCAGAAGTTAAATAACACAAGTTCAAGGTCACACGACTTGCAAGTGATAGAAACAACATTCAAACTTGAGCCTAAGTTCAAATACAGTGTTTTGTACTTATACTCTAACTGCCAATACTATATCATGTTTATTATGACTAAGAGAAAGACTAATTCTTAGAATGTTGATGATTGATCATTCAGTAATTAGGTAAGACTGAAATTTTCAAATTTATTCAAACAACAAATATTTCCAGGAAAGAAATAATTTCTTCTTTTCTGCAGAGTTATGTTGCTTTGGGGGACATGCTTATTTCATCATGAAGACATCTCTCACTATTGGTGGGGGATTGGCTGTAGGATCTTCCTCAGACACTAAAATTTGTAGATACTCAAGTCTCTGATACATGTCCTCTCAAGTACTTTAAATCATCTTTAAATTACGTATAATACCTAATGCGATGTAAGTAAGTTCTATGTAAATTGTTGTTACACTGAGTTACTTAGGGGGAAATAACAAGAAAAATACATTAGAATAGATGTATTTTTAAAAATATATATTTTTATCTGTAGTTGGTTAAATCCAGAGATGTGGAACCCACAGATACTGAAAACTGACTATATATTCAAGGACACTCACCACTATTGTATCTCTGAATCTTTTGGGACCTTTAATCACAGATTGCTTTCAGGGGGCTTGTGCAAATTCTGAAGATGAAAATAATTAAACTACATTAAGATTCCATACTGAATGAGTCAGCAACATCTATTTTTGTATGAATATTAATGTTTCATAGAATAGCAGATGTTCAGTTTTTCATTTCTTTTCTTTTTCTGGATAGCTATTATTGATCAAATGTGTAAATAAAAATGTATATTTTTCCATTCACTTATTTACTAATTTTGGTCTCCTATTAATAATTATTTTGTGTTTTATTTATCTTGTGTTTTGCATTCAGCATTAGGCAAATCCAATTGTTACTATCAAAAATTATTGTGTAGGAGAAAATATGTTGTTCTTTGATTGGTGTATTTTCTAATGTGCCATTTGAGGGACATTTTACAGTCTATATTTTACTAAGGTCATGTTGTAAGTTTTGCTACAAATGGCCATTTTTGGCCAAATGCTGATCCCCATTGAGAGCTTAAGTTTCATATTCAGGTACTGTACAATGTCCCCAAAGGGTGGATGTCCATCTGCAATCCAAATTTGTACTTTAATTTTAGTTACCTAAAATGAAACTCACCCTTCTATTGCCTCACTTTTAGGTAAGTAAGGCTGCTTTCTCTACTATATAGGTGATGACTAAGAAATCTGATTGTTCTGTTTTGCCTGTTTTTTTTTTGAGTTGGAGTCTCACTCGGTCCCCCGGACTGGAGTGCAGTGGCCGCTCCCGGCCACCGCAGCCTCGACCTGCTGGGCTCCGGCGATCCTTCCTCCTCAGCCTTCCGAGTAGCCGGAATTACAGGCATGCGCTACCATGCCCGGCTGATTTTTTGATTTATCGTAGAGATGAGGTCTCACTGCCCAGGCGGGTCTCAAACCCGCGGGCTCAGGCAATCCACTCACCTCAGCCTCCCAAAGGCGCGGGATTACAGGCTGAGCCACCGAGCCTGGCTTTTGCCTGTTTTTAATAATAAAAAAAAAAAAATACATAGAAACCGATCCCAAATTCAACACTGAATACACAACCACCTTTTCTAATGTCTAATAATATAACTTTGCTATGCCATTATTTTTTAACTTGGTCAGATTCTTTAGAGTGGCATTGGAGTTACTGTGTAATCCAGGTTGTTTCAGCTATTTATTCTCATGGTAAAAACGATGATCCCTATAAGCAGAACTAAGGGGGAAATTAGGCCGAAATGATACGAGACCATTCTTCATGAAGGTTAAAACCAGAATGAAATGCTTTCATATTCACATCCACAATCTCTGAACATCTTTCATTTGGGAACTGGCTGTAGCTCTGTCACATAGACTTTTAAGATACATGGACTAAGATTTGACTCCTTAATTCACATTTACTTCTGTTCTCAGCTACCGTATCTAACCTAAAGACCTAAACTTCTAAAGACAACTGAACTTGAGCTGTCATATCGTTCTCATATCTGCAGGTGGTTTTATCTTTTTTTTCCCTGTCTATAATTTTAAATTTTATGGGGGAAAAAACAACATAAACTTGATATATCTAAAAGGAGGCATGTGCTTGTGTACACTCATGTGAGTGCACACATACACATACATTAATTTTCACAGCAACATAGACACCTGGAAGCTCAGGGCTGAAAGTGTCCCTAACAAAGTTTTTTGGCCCAAAGTCCCAGCAGTCTGATACTTGATAGCAAAAACCAGCTAAGTGCTTGAACATGTCTAGTGTTGAGAAAAACCATCTCATCCAAGAATACCTTTGTAGTTTTTAAAAGTTAATTTTTATTTAATGTTTTTTCTTATGTTGGCCAGAAAAAAAAAAAGTGTTTTCTGCCTTTAGATTCTGCCCACTGGTCCTAGTTCACTTATTTAAGGTGAAATTTTGAAGTTTGCTTTCATGCAGCACTCGAGACTTCTCTAAATCAATCATTCCTAGTTCTTCTGAAGATAAGACATCTTCCAATTCTATTCTTTGTGCAGGACAGTATCCTGTGAAGATGTTGCAGTTGCTATTACCCCACTGAAAGTTTGATAGCCATCCTCACACATGGCAGGTGGGCGGAAAAAATAATCACACACTTTCTGGAGAACAATGTGGCAATATGTGACTAAATATGTTGAACAGTAATTACCTTTTGATCCAGCAATTCTCTTATAAGAAATTTGCATAGAAGAACCTGAGATGTACAAGCTTCATATGTACAGTGATGTTTAATATAGCATCAATAATAAAAATAGTGATAATGGAAACTTAGAAAAAGCATAATTATCCCCAAATAATAGGTTAGTTAAATAATCAGGCCTTCTGGTTGCAGGTGGTAGACTTGATAGACTAAAAATGTATGTTCAGGCTGGACTCAATGACTCAGCCTGTCATCCCAGCACCCTGGTAGGCCGAGGCGAGTGGATTGCCTGAGCCCACGGGTTTGAGACCAGCCTGGGCAACTTGGCGAGACCTTGTCTCTACAATAAATTTAAAAATTGGCCGGTTAGGGTAGTGAGCGCCTGTAGTTCTGGCTTCTTGGAAGGCTGGGGTGGAGGCAGAGCCCAGCAGGTCACTGCCAGGGTGGCCATGAGCATGCCATGTACTGCAGCCTGGGCGACAGAGTGAGACTGAAACTCAAATGTGTGTGTGTGTGTGTGTGTGTGTGTGTGTGTGTATGTTCATATCTCCTCCCTTTGTGATAATTTATTAAAATTCAGTGGTATAAATTCATAACAGTAAAGAATGCTTTTCAGAGAGAGGAGTATCTCAGTGGATAAGAGAGTTAAGTAAATTTCTAGATGTATCGGTGAGGGTCCAACCAGAGAAATATATATATATATTTTTTATTAATCAGTATTTTTTATTATGGTTTTGTGGGGTACAGTTAAGGGTTAGGTGTACAATTACGTTTCATTCAGGCACCCTGTTGATAAGAGGTGTTTTCCCATCCCCCGACAGATATTTGCTACTGTTAATCCCATCCCCCTCCCCCCATAGTTTCCCAGTACCGTCAGTCATTTTCTTATAGTATTACATTGGATGTTCAAGGTCCATTATATGAATGAATATGAGTGAGAACATGCGATATTCAGATCTTTGTTTCTGTGAGAGGTCACTCAGTATTATAGACTCTAGTTCCATCCAGGTTGCTGCGAAATTCATGATTTTGTTCTTTTTTATGGCTGCGTAGTATTCCATCGTGTATATGTACCACATGTTTTAATCCAGTCCTCTTTTGATGGGCAGCATGGTTGTTTCCAGGTTCTTGCTATTGTGAACAACACTGTGATAAACATACGTGTGCAGGTATCTTTTTTATAGAGTGATTTGTGTTCTTCAGGGTATATTCCCAGTAGGGGGATAGAGGGTCATATGGAAGGTCAATTTTTAGAGCTTTTAGGAATCGCCACACTGCTTTCCACAGAGGTTGCACTAGTTTACACTCCCACCAACAGTGTAGAAGTGTTCCCTTTTCACCACACCCTCTCCAGCAGCGGTTATTTTTTGAGTTGTTGATAATTGCCATTCTGACTGGAGTTAGGTGGTATCTCAGTGTGGTTTTGATTTGCATCTCCCTGATGATTAGTGAGGTTGAGCATTTCTTCATGTGTTTGTTGGCTGCTCGAATGTCTTCTTTTGTGAAGTGTCTGTTCATGTCTTTTGCCCATTTTATAATGGGGTTGTTTGTTTTCTTCTTTTCAGTACGTTTCAGTTCCTTGTAGATCCAGGATGTTAAGCCTTTGTCAGACCTAGAGTTGGCAAATACTTTTTCCCAGTCTGTGGGCTGTCTCCCTGCTGTCTTGATGGTTTCTTTGGCTTTGCAGAAGCTTGTCAGTTTAATAAGGTCCCACTTGTCTATCTTCTCTCTTATGACCTGTGGGTTTCGAGTTTAATACAGGAATTGGATGCCAGTTCCGATTTCCATGAGAGTATTTCCTTCCTTTTCTAAAGTTCTTATAGTTTGAGGTTTTACATTTAGGTCTCTGATCCATTTGGAGTTAACCTTTGTGCATGGGAATAGATAGGGGTCCTGTTTCAATCTTCTGCATGTGGTCAGCCAATTTTCCCAGCACCATTTACTGAATAGGTTCTCCTCTCCCCATTGGTAGGTGGTGGGGGCTTTGTCGAAGATGAGTTGGTTGAGAAATTGAGGTTTTGCTTCTGGAATCTCAATTCTGTTCCATTGATCTATATGCCTGTTCCTGTACCAATACAAGCTGTTTTGATGATTGTAGCTTTATAGTAAAGTTTGAAGTCTGGTATTGTGATACCACCTGCTTTGTTTTTTTTGCTGAGGATGTTCTGGCTATTCTTGGACGTTTGTGTTTCCCCTCCTGTTCAGCATAGTATTGGAAGTCCTGGCTAGAGCAATCAGAGAAGAGGAGGCAATCAGAGGTATTCAAATAGGAAAAGAGGAAGTCAAGTTATCTCTCTATGCAGATGATATGATGGTGTACCTTGAAAACCCAAGAGAATCTGTCAAAGGCCTCCTTACATTGATAAAAGCCTTTGGCAAAGTCTCAGGATACAAAATAAATGTACAAAAGACAATCGCATTTCTCTACACCAATAATTAATAAACAGAAACCCAAATAAAAAACACAATTCCATTCACAATAGCCACCAAAAAAATGAAATACCTTGGCATCTTCCTAACCAGAGACATGAAAGACCTTTACAATGAAAATTACAAAACACTGCTCAAAGAAATCAAAGCTGACACGAACAAGTGGAAAAATATCCCATGCTCATGGATCGGAAGAATCAACATTGTGAAGATGTCCATCTTACCTAAGGCAATCTACAAATTCAATGCAATACCCATTAAATTACCAACAACATTTTTCTCAGACCTAGAAAAAACAACACAGGAATTCATATGGAAACACAAACATCCAAGAATAGCGAGAAATATTTTAAGAAATGCATTTTATTTTATTTTAGATTCAGAGGGTACACATGTGTATTATTCAGAAATTTATTTTAAGGACTGGGCTCACTCAACTGTGGAGCTTAGCTAGGTAGATTCGAAATCCATAGGCCGGGCTGTCAGAAGGGCAGGCTGGAACTCTTGGGCATGCGTAGAGCTGTAATCTACAGATGGAAAATCCTCTTTCTCAGAGAAGCCTCAGTTCTGCCCTATGGCCTTTCAAATGAGTCCAGCACACCCAGCGTATCTAGGATAGTCTCCTTATATTAAAGTTAACTTTCAAATGAGTCCAGTATACCCAGAGTATCTAGGATAGTCTCTTTTGCTTAAAGTCAATTAAGTATGGGCTTTAATTTCATCTACAAAATACCTTCGCAGCAACTGCTAAATTCATGGATGGTTGAATAACTGGGAACTGTTGTCTAGCCCAGTTGACACAAAACTATCACACTAAAAGATAGAAAATGAATGGGAGAATGTGTAGAGGAGGAAGGCCCAGCACATGTGATACACTGACCAGGCCATAGTGGAGGAGGGGCTGACCAGCCTGGCAGAAGTCCAGAGACAGTTTTCAGGCAGGACTGGGAAGTGAGGCTTGAAAGTAATGTTTACTGAAGTTCTGTTGCCCTCCTCATATCATTCTTTCTTGTGTTCTTACACACAAGAAATTTATACACAGGTATAAATTAACCTTTATACCTGAGCAAAACATGGAGAATTTTTTCTCTAAGAAAGTAGAACTAACATCTGGGAAGAAGCAGAGCAGTCAACATAGGTGTTGGCAGATCAGTGTAAAGCCTACCTCATTTGACATTTAGAAAGAAACCCTAACCTGACAGGAAACTCAAGATCTGCTCACACTAAACCAAAAAATAATGAACAAGTGTAGCCCATGTACACAGACACATCTCTCAGGTAGCCTGTTTCCTCATTCTTAAATATAAATGGGCAATCAGAATTTTCAGACATTTGAGGAAGAACGCAGTATTGAAAAAATAAAGTGGAAAAACTGTCTCAGGGGAAAAAAAATCTCAAAAAATTCAAAAAACAAATCAATTTCAATAATTATAAGTATTATATTCATGGAGATTTGAGGAGATAATATATTCATAAAATAAAAACAAGGTGCCATGAACAAGAGAAACAGATAACAAAAAGTACCCTTGGAAATTATATATATGTATGTAGGTGCATATATAAAATAAAATATATAAATGCGTAAGTATGTAAAATCTTTTAAATGGGAAGTGTGGAGGAAAAAAGAGCAAAATATATTTCAAAAATAGTAAAGATATAACAATTGGAAAATATGAGATAAAATATTAGAGACATTAGAATTAATCTATGTAATCCAAATCCAATATATGGCATTTAAAAGTTCCACCAAAAGAAAAGCGAAAATATAGAGGGAGAAACCAGAAAAAAGACAATGCAAGAAAAAAATTTAAAACTAAAATGGACAAGAGCTTTCTAATTAAAAACTTCTGCCAAGTATTGAGCAAAATGAAGAATATATCTACAGCTAGGCATAGCAATGTGAAATTTTAGAACACTAAAAAAAACTTCTAAATTTCAATCTTAAATAAAAACCTGTTTATTTTTTATCGTGTGTGTGTGTGTGTGTGTGTGTGTGTACTCACAAAAGTGTGAAACACAGAGGCAAACAAATACCACAAATAGCCTAATCATTGCTAAATAGTGCAGGTTTATTACATAACTCCTTTAAAACACTTTACTGCTACTGAACCACAGACTAGGAGTGCATTAGTCGTTTTAATGACGGTCCTATTGAACTTATTAACTATTTTTCGTTAATGTGACCCTAAACATCTCTCCCTTGCTCAGGACCTCAGCATTTATTTCTTTTTCACTTGTTTGTAGTTACACCCAAAGCTTTATATTATTCCTTTTAAATTCTTTTCATTCGTATGGCTCATCGTACATGTTGGTGACATTTTCATGGATGTTGATTTTTACCTTATATATGAAACCTAAAGTAACAAATTTGTTGGTCTTCATGCTAAAAAAAAATAAGTTGGATCTTTTGCTTGTCATTTTGCTGTGTCTGGATCTGTGTAGGAGATGAAAAATTATCCACTGTAAAGAGATAGGACTTCATTCCTCCTGGCTCCAAAGGGACTGCTTGTCACACTGGAAAAGGTCATTTGCAAAATTGTTTCCTTCTGGCCGAAAATAGATGACACACTTCCCCTAGAGTGAATGATTCACGCTTATCTCATTGAATTTAATCCTTAGGCTGGATAATGACTTAATGAGTGTAGACTCCTTACTCATGTAAGGCAAGGGCATTGGGACATCCGGGTTTCCTTTGTTCACCGGAAGCAACATTCCAGCGGAGATTTACCTCATGGAGTAACAGGGTCACAATCTAAGGGTGAAAGGTTTCTTCAGAGTTGTTTTGAGCATTATGATAAGCAGAACAATTCTTTTTAGCTGATTTTGGGAGAAGAAGCATGTTGGATAATAATCAGCTATTTTAAATAGTTGGATTGATCTATCAGTCAAAATTACCATCTAACAAAAGTACTATACTTACCAAAGTCACAACATTTCTATCATGACAACTGGCACGGTGTATTATTAAAACCAGCCTTTCACTTTGTTTTCATTTCATCTAAGACACGATGTGCAATTTGAGACAGTGAAATGTTAATTACTGGTCTGAAGATGTAGAGAATGACTAATCGAATAATGTGGTATCTCATTGAGATTCTGCATTATGTATAGACAAATCCTGATTATCGTATTTAAGAATAAAATTAGAAGAGTCTGGATTTTAAATAACTATTGGAAGTAGTTAACTATACATATTTAACTTGCCTTCATTTTTTATTTTTTTCTGGACACAGAAATAAAATTCAACACTATGGAGTTCACAGAGCCAGGAAGGAAAGTCAGTCCAGATTTAATACTTGGAGTACTCTACTGTATACTGGGCACTTAGTGGACTTGAAAAGGAGTTTTCATCACTAAGTTGTTTATAACTTAATGAGGGAGACAAGAAAGATGCAAGAAATGACTTATAAACAAAAGTGTGCCAATGAAAACATCACATATCATATATGACGGATGCCAGGATAGAGGCTGGATGAAGGTGATCACAGGCAAGTGGGCTGAGAGACAATGTGAAGAGGAAGATGATAGATGGACAGTATCTGTAGAGTTAAATGTCTAGGGGAAGTCAGTCAGAGGCAGCCTTGGTTTTTTGTTACATTTTAGTTGTGGGGAAGATCAAGCACGTAGAAGAGACCATTAAAGAGGATGTAGTGAGCCAGGCGCGGTGGCTCAAGCCTGTAATCCCAGCACTTTGGGAGGCCAAGGTGAGAGGATTGCCTGAACTCAAGGTTCAAGACTAGCCTGGGCAACTTGTCAAGACTTTGTCTTTACAATAGATCAAATATTTAGCCAGGTGTGGTAACTCACACCTGTAGTTCCAGCTACTTGGAAGGCTGAGACAGAAGGATTGCCTGAGCCCGGCAGGTCGAGGCTGCAGTGATTGTGAGCGTGCCACTGCACCCCAGCATGGGTGACAGAGTGAGACTCCGACTTAAACAAAAGAAAAAAGAAAGAGGATGTAGTACACTGCCCTAATAGAAAAAGCTGTCTGTAGCCATGCCCATAAAACAAAAGAAATCCAATTTATCCATAGGGATTTCCCTGCCTTTCCTCAGAGTCTCAGGGGCCTTTTAGGCAAACCATTCTGGTGGTTCCATATCCAGAGTGGCCCTTTGGGCACAATGTTTCAATGTAGTTCAGATGGCACTTTTTTTTCCCCTTGAGACAAGGTCTTGCTCTGTTGCCTAGGCTGGAGTGCATAGCTCACTGCAATCTTGAACTTCTGGGCTAAAGTGATCCTCCTGCCTCAGCTTCCCAAGTAGCGGACTACAGGTGTGCATATTTTAATTTTTATTTTTTGTGGAGATGAGGTCTTGCTATGTTGCCCAGGTTGGTGGTGGTGGTGGTGGTGGTGGTTTTTAAAGGAAATGCTGTCAGCAAGTGTGTAAATAAGCCAAATAAGAAACATTAACCAATAATACGTATTCTTGTCATGATTTTAATGTCTAATGTTGAGCCTATCAGGGTATGATGAAGATCACCCACTCCTTTCTTGCTGGCATTGCCTTGGGTATTAGCACAGCTGTGTAAAATCTGCCATCCATTTCCCTACTGAAAATCTACAAAATGAATTGCTTGCTTGTATGTACAGAAAAGACAAAAAACAGAAAAACAAACCTTTGGAGGGTACGCTCTTAATTTCAGAAAGCAGCCGCTGAGAGAAATAAAACTAGGCTCATTGGATTTGAACTTCTTTAATATCTCACATGAAATATCTTGAAAATTTAAATTCGCAAGGCATGAGCAAAGAGGGTGAAAGATGTGTGGGAAGGTGACCTGGTCAAGTCAATGAAATTCGGTAAGGCTTGGTTTCCACAGCAGAAATGATACACTTGAAAATATTTAAACTATAGAAGTTAATAAAGCATAAGGTGTTATTATTGTTATTTTCTGCTCTGTAACTTTGGACTTGGCCATTTCAACTACTCTTAAATTTCTTTTTTTGCCTAATAAAATGATGGAACTATAGGATCTCCAAGGCCTAGTCTCTTGCAAGTCTAAATTACTCAAATATGTTGAATGTATGCCCTCCATGAATTGATTATGTCAAACTTGAAAATCAAACTTTAATATTGGACAACAAAAACTCTGTTACTAGGAAGAATGTTTGCTTCCAAGTGGCAAATGGTATGTCTATGAGATACCTTCCATTAAAGACTAACTTTTCTAAATGGTCTATTGATATTAACATTGCCTGTCATTGATGCTTTCACTCCACTTGCTTAAGAACTGTATTTAACAAATGACACTAAGAACTTTTAGTGTTAACCTGGACAAGCAGCTCTGCTCATCTGCATTTGTTAAGGTTGTGAGAAGAGGAAGCAACCTGTAATTTTCCGGTGCATCCTAATTAAAAGTAGAGAATGGAAATAATGTTGTGTTCTCATCAGAGGCACTTAGCCTGATTGAGCACTTGGTTTTTGTTCAGCCTGAAATTGCTGCAAATATTTTCATATGTCTAAAGTGGGGATAACAAAGAAAATGAGTAAATCCATAGACATCAATGTTACCCCCTACTTACTGACAATTAATTGCTCTATTATGTTCTGTTTGCTGGACTTGTTGGGATTACCTATTTCACTACTGGGGCACTTAACAAATGATGCTAGGCATCTTCTTTTTTAAAAAAGAACTTGGCTTAAATATGTTGATATTAGTTCTTTCCCCCAAAGCAGTCCCAAATAAACACTTCCTAATTAACCCTAAATATTTCAGGCTGCTCCATAATTTACTCCAAAGCAAAAGGAGATCAGTAGGTAATAGCATCAGCAGATAGTGGGCCCTATCTCTGGTCAACTTAAAGCAAATGAAATTTTGGACCTGTCATTCAGATGGTGTCTGTACCCTGTCTCTAGAACAAACTCCAACATGGAAGTCTTTTGTCTCTCCACACACAATATGAAAATGGTCTGGATAGCACATAGGACTCATTCCCAACTAAGCTAGTCTGCCCTAAAAGTCTTGCCAAGGACAAATATCAGTAGTTAGATAAGTCAAATTGATGTGGATGCCTCAAGTGGGAAGGTAATTATAGATTACCTTGATGAGGAACAAATGTCAAAAAACTAAAATTTTTGAATCTATGGAGAAGAATTACATCTAAAATTCCATATTGGAATTAAGTTCTTGCTTTGAGTTGAATTGAGTTGCTTGGGTTGAAGACCAGCCTGAATAAGAACCCAGGTCCAGGCTGTCCGAAGAGTTTATCTCATGAGGCTCAGCAGAGAGGAAGCCAGGTGTGAGGGAATGGGACAAAAACTATGAAACTGGAACACTGGGCCATAGGGAGATTGAGTCAGAGGACTGTAAAAGGGAGAAATTCCCCCAAGTTCTTAAATGTCTGAGCCTGCAACTATGATTTACAGGCAACTTAAGGTCTCTATCAGTAAGGAGGAGGAAGCAATTAAGGGCCCAAGTTGCCAGAGATTCCATGGGGGTGCTATCTGGTCTCTTTTCAGGAACTGTTTAAGCAAGATCATTTTGTTAAGAGACTCTATTGTTGAGACTCTATTTTAAAAATGAGTTTTATTTTTTAGGTTCACAGTAAAACTGAGCAGAAAGTGCAAAGATATCCCATATATTCCCTGCCCCCATCCATGTATAAGCTCCCTTGCTATTGACATCTTCTACAGGTCGAGGCTGTGGTGGCCGGGAGCGGCCACTGCACTCCAGTCTGGGTGACAGAGTGAGACTCCAACTCAAAAACAAAAACAAAAAACAAAAAAAGACATCTTCTACCAAAGTAATTCATTTGTTACAGTTGATGAGCCTACATTATTGACACATTATTGTCACCCAAAGTCCGTAGTTTACTTTCAGGTTCCCACTTGGTATTACACATTCTATGGGTTTGGACAAATGTATAAGCACATGTTTTCACCATTTTAGTACCATACATCATAGTTTCACTACCTAAACCATAGACCTAAACCATACATCATAGTTTCACTACTCTTTGTTCTGTCTATTCATTTATCCTTCCTCCCCAGTCCCTTGGGACTTTTTACTTGCATATGAAAGAAAGTAGGAGTAACTTTTAGAAGGGTAAAGTAATAAGAGTCAGGCTAACTCTTCTGTCAATGTGATTTTAACTCAAACTCTCCAGGTGATATCATCGAAGGGGTACTGTGCATTTTAGTTTATTTCTCATCCTGGGAGTGTTGGAAATCAGAAATTACACATGGGTGCTGCAAAAAGGTGCTGAGACTCACTGAGCAGGCCCAGCCACTCAGTGTCCCTTTTTCTCCCTCACACCCAGATGTTAATGGCTCTTCCAAGGGAACCACGTGGGAAACTCAAAGGTGGGCGTCTTCTGTCCCAAGCCATCCTCTCCTTGTTTCACATCCTCAGGGGGCTTCTTTGTGCATGCCTTTCCAAAGCAAGCCCTTGCCCGGAGCATGGGAGGAACCAAACAGGCAATGTAACATCCTCTTCTGATCACTCCCAACAGGCGAGGAGCTGCTTTCTGCTTTTCACCCACTCTGCTGGCCTTTGCACACCTGCACAAGTGATTCATTCATTCATTCTCCTTAAACATCCAGCCGTAGGTGCCATTACTAAACTTTTGCTGATTTTATCCAAGGGAAGGTAACAGGGTCAGACATTGGCTCTCACCTTCTTTTCCTCCTAGTTTTCTGAATATTCTCTACTTTTAGTACCAGGATTTGTCAAGTCCAGGCTCATCTGATAATCTTTTCTTTTGGAATCACCCATTGGTTCCCTTCCTCATTGCACTTGTCACAAAACATAATCTTGACTCCTCTTTTTACTCTTTATAATGAAGGGGGCCATTTATGGTTGTCTCCTTTCCTTTTAAAAAATACATCTATCCCATGTTCTCACCATAAGCAGGTGCTAAACATTGGGCATGTGAGCACAAAGGCAGGAACAATTGATGCTGGGCACTGCTAGTGGGCGAAAGGGAAGAAGGAAGGATAAGGGGCTCACAACCAGTCACATGTCTACTACCAGATGAGAGAGGGCTTGGTAAAGCCCAAACCTCAACTGCAAGCAGTTTACTTATATGGCAAATCCTCACATGTCCCCTACAAATCATATTCACACATACACACACACACACACTCCCAAAGAGCAGAAGGAATTGAACAGGCTTCTCTTCACCCAGGTTCATACTCCCCAAAAATGGGCAAGCAGTTCCTGGAAGTCATGTTCGGGGTTCTGTGTTACACCACAGATGAATGGAAGAACAGTCAGAGCTGTTAGTAGAATGAGGTTCCAGACGCAAAGGCATGAAAGACATCTCCAGAAGCTAAACATCACTGGAAATGTAAAGGCAGAAACAAATATATATATATATTATTATTATATTTATGTAAATATATAACATAATATATAATTATATAAGTATAAATATATATATAATTATGTAAGTATAAATATATATATATATATATATTTTAACCAGGAAATATACATATTTACCAGGAAAAGTACCACGTGCTTTAAGAAGACTAGGTGATGAGTTACTTGGGGGTGATATTGAGACTTTCAAGAGGCAGGCTTCCCTAACAACCAATGGTCACACGAATCTCCTCAGGACCATGGGTCCGTTGGATTGCAGGGCTTTTGCTGAGTTTTTCTCAGGATAGAAAAGGTCAGATCGACCACTGTTCCCAACAGTCCATCATCACCTTTCATCCCCTGTGCAACATTCTGAATCTCCCTCAAATGAATGTTTTTCAACGTGACTGTTTAAAGATGGTGACATTGGAGAAACAACAAGTGATTCACCTGCTTAGGATGCCCGCATGACTGAGTCAAGTTCTGGCTGTACCAACAAATGATATTCCTTCTCATGCACTCTGAGCGCTTTGGAACAGTGGAGAGATGTGTGTGTGTGTGTGTGTGTGTGTGTGTGTGTGTGTGTGTGTGTGTGCGCGCGCGCACACACACACACACATATTTCCACCTTTAAGGTCATTCCAAATCTACTATAGCAGAATCTCTAGAGGTGAGGCCCATGAATCTTCCTTCCTTCCTTCCTTCCTTCCTTCCTTCCTTCCTTCCTTCCTTCCTTCCTTCCTTCCTTCCTTCCTTCCTTCCTTCCTTCCTTCCTTTCTTTTTTTTTTTGAGTTGGAGTCTCACTCTGTCGCCCAGACTGGGTGCAGTGGCCGCTTCCGGCCACCACAGCCTCAATCTGCTGGGCTCTGGCAATCCTTCCACCTCAGCCTTCCAAGTAGCCAGAATTACAGGCATGCACTACCACGCCCGGCTGATTTTTTGATTTATTGTAGAGATGAGGTCTAGCTGCCCAGGCGGGTCTCGAACCCGCGGGGTCAGGCAATCCACTCACCTCAGCCTCCCAAAGGCCTGGGATTACAGGCTGAGCCACTGAGCCCGGCTCTTTCCTTTCTTTTTTGACTCAGAGTCTTACTCTGTTATCCAGGCTGAAGTGCAGTGGCACCATCACAACTCATCACGGCCTCGACCTCCTGGGTTCATACCATCCTTCCACCTCAGCCTCCCAAGTAGCTAGGACTCTAGGTGTGTGCTACCATGCCTGGCTAGTTTTTTGATATTTTGTAGAGATGAGGTCTCACTGTGTTGCCTAGGCTGATCTCAAGCTCCTGAGCTCAAGCAATCCTCCTGCCTCAGCCTCCCAAAGTGCTGGGATTTCAGGCATGAGCCACCATGCCCAGATCCCTACACATCTTTGATTTCAAAAAAACTTTTCTTAAATTACATTTGTTATTATCGGTTTTACCACATCCCCACAGTGAGGCAAAGACTGTGGCGGTGTTCATGTAGGCTATACTTCCTTCTGGCTTCTGCATGTGCGACTGGGAGACAGGCACACTGGCATGTACTCCTTTGCACTCTGTGTGCTCTGCTCATATAAATAAAGATGTCCTGACAACCCCCCAGCTCCTGTACATGTAGGAAGAATGGAGGACGAATCCGAGATTTGTTTATTTCACTCTCTTCCTTTTCCTGTAGAGTGCCAAAGGAATCACACAGTGAAAAACAAAGAAGTATTCATTGTCAGCCCTCTGAATGCAAAGTTAATAGTGAACCATCTCGGGCCCTCTATTGACCACTAATGATCTAAGTGAAGGATTGGAGTTAGTGAGGTTTGCTGATGGCATAATCAGCGTCAGTCAATAAGAGTTGCAAAGGAATAAGGGCATTCCAGATAGGCTTTAAAGTTAGGAAATCTAATGAAATAACTCCAGGGGATATTGGATTTGTGAACCTTTCAGCCATTCTTCAGAAAAGCATTAAGTGCTGGTGTCATAGGTTCAAGGAAACAGCAGCCAGAAATCATTCCGGGACTCTTGTTTACATGTTCACAACTTCACAGTATATTAGTGGGAAATGAATAAACATTGCACTTAGAAGCCACTTCACTTCTTTCCATAATTATTTGAACGCAGTTAATGACTTTGGATTAGGGCTTCTGAAAAACTTAAGACCTTATGAAAATCTGGACCTCCTATATAAAGCATATAACATAGCATTTTTAATACTAGTATTCTGATTTTCCAAAGCATGAGTAGTCCAACTTGAGAATCTCTGTCTTCTGGCTTCTGTCAGGCCAATCGTCTCACAGAGGAAGGTTGGAAAAATATTGATGCATGAAATCAATAGTATTCAATTTGCTTAGCACATCCTGCATTTATTTTCTTATCACCAGTACAGCTATCCTTTCTCTTCCGTCTCCTCTTAGAACCCCTCTCCTTTCCAGACACACAGGCCAGGCTTCTCCATAAATAAGCAGCCTTCATACATGGCCTGAAGCCTATTTCCCTCCAGAGAAATTTGGGTCCACAGAGGAAGAACATCCCACAGACCCTGGTCAGGCCATACCAACTGAACTGGAAGGAATGCTCTTGTTCTCTTCATCCTATTGATTGTGAAGCAGTCTTCTAGTATGGAAAATTATGGAGAGAATGCAAAATGATAAACCTATGAGTGAGGGACAAGGGAATGGAAAGGTGATATTTCAGAGTAGATGCTATTCAGTTACTAATGGGATGGAACAAAGGATAGGAGAATGAACAAAGTTTGGAGACCCCTCTCCCCACCTCATTCCTAAACACTGTCTTTTTTTTCTCTCTCTCTCCTTTTTACTTTCTCTTTCTTGTACTCAATATGCAAACATGCATGGATTGCCTATTCATGTCTTCCTCCAAAATTCATATGTTTAAACTCTAGCTTCTATTGTAGTGGTATTTGGAGATGAAGTCTTTTGGGGGTAATTAGGTCATAAAGGTAAAATCTTCATGCAAGAGGATTAGTGGAGACGAGAGAGATGATTTCTCTCTTCTCCATGTGAGGATATAGCAAGAAGATGGCCATCTGTAAACTGGGAAGAGGGCTTGTACTGAGAACCTGACCATTCTGGCACCCTGATCCTGGACTCCCAGCATTTATAACTATGAGAAATGAGTTTTGTTGTTGAAGCCACCCAGTCTATGGTTATTTGTTTTAGCATCCTGAGCTGACTAAGACAGTATGCAGTCAATAAATGTCAAATAGATTACTCAAGGTGAAGCATTTCAAGATACTGTTTAATTCGAATATCCACATAAAGTGGTAAATTGAAACACAAAATTCCATTTATCTTATGATTACCTTTTCATAACTTGGAGAAGATATAAAGAAAGCAATTAATAATTCAAACAGAGAGTTCTAAGTGGCAGAGCCGAATTTGAACATGCATCTACCATCCACATCCTTAACTATAGCTCTAGGCTGCTACTCAATCACCTGGAAAGGAAAGGTAGGTTAGATAGGTGAAAAAATTCTGGTGCACAATAAATGATTAGTTGGTTGTATTACTATTGCAATGACTTTAGTTCTAATTTCCCTCCTATATATAATTAGCTTACTAAAAGGATAACTCAAGATTTTGAAAATGGCCAAAAAAGGCAACCAAGGAAAATAGGGTAAAGCAATAAGCAGTGTCATCTAAAAATAAATTTAGAAATGAAAGTATAAAGCAAGTTCCAGGCTGCACTGGCCATACCCATTTGAGGGTCTGACTCAGCAGAGCTCTGCCTGCAGGCAGCTGGTATTGGGTCACCCCTGTACCTCCCACCCACCAGTGAGGCTTCATGAGCACAGGCCACCCAGAGCTGACTACTTCAGGGCCCAGAGATTAAAGCGATGAAACTGGGCCACTTCAGATTTTGACCTTTTATGGATGAACACAAATAGCAGGGGACATTCTGTCTGCAGGTTGGGAGATAACTCATCATTTCTCTTGTTCACCAAATGTTTAAGTACGTATGAAGTTCCAGGCACCATCACGACCTCAGCCATGAGGAGAAGAAGGCTGACCCCATGGTCATGGGTGCCCCAGGGAAAAGACCTGAAAGCTGAAGGGGGCCCAGACATCACATCTTCCTCCTGAGCAGTTGCTGCCTCCCTAGACAACTGCCTGCTTCTCACAAATTCAAGCTGAGAGGTCCCTGACTTGGTGAGCAGGAAGTTATCTATGTGTAGAGAAATGCTTTGTCACACACAGTAGGAGTGGTGAGGGCATCATGAAGGATTCTGGATGGTCGGTCAATCTACTTCTACCCTGGAAAACCAGGCCTAAATTAACTGTCCCTGTTCTTTAAGAAGAAATGGGGACTTCTCAGAATGAACTTAGCAAGTTGGATCTGAATGAATCTGTTGGCATGAGAATAACACACTTCTCTCAGACCTCTCAATGATTCCATTCCTTGATTGGTCTTCCAACAAAAAACTACCTTTTGGCCTAAGTCCGTCCTACATTTGAACCTGCCTTGTGTGTCACCTTCCTGGTCCCAGCTGGGTAAGCCACCCGTGCTCCTTCCTCGGCATTTGCATCCTTCTTAGCCCTCTACCTGTACCAGCTGGTAACCTCAGTCTGGCCTGTCTCCTCTGTGGCTGACCACACCTCATCCTGGAACCCCTGACCTGTCCAGCCTGAATCATCCAACCTCCCAGCTGTTCAGAACCTGACCAGTCAAAACACCCAGCAATCATAGAATTATGTGGTCAAAACAAAGTAACGAGGCACTCTGATGGTGCAAAATGTATAACTTCTTAAACATATGCATAATTTATTAATAAAGTAATTCTGTACTAATAAAATAAGAAGAAATAAAAAACATTTTAACATTGAGAGGAATCTTTTTTGATGTGGGAAATCAATAAATTTACTAAGTAATTCTCTGTGTGAATGTAGCCTATGAGTAAGAGTCCTCTTCTTTGCCTGTCTTTACTCCCTCTGGGTTTTGTCACTTTGTGTCCTTCTGTGAACCTTTTAGTTTCCTCTTTGCATATATATTTTTTCTCCCAGCTTCTCAGGATGTCTTTTTATTACACCACCATCCAAAGCATCAATTAAGCACCTGCTTATCCACAGGACTTTTTTCAGGGACTGCCTTCCCACATATTTTCTATTTATGTCATTGCATGTCTCATTCCAGACGTTCCACGTGTTTCCCAGTGTATTTTGTGTCATACTGTCCCTGTGGGTTATTCTTTATGGGTCCACATTTATTTATGTTTCTAGATTGTGATTTTATAATCCAGATTGCGATCAACCTGAACTATTGTATAATCTCTGGTTTATTCCATTATAAAGAATGGTGTTGTCTATGATTGCAGTAGGTTGAGCAGATCAGTTAGTATTCTATCTGTGAAGATAGGATTTCACAGGATGCTTCTCTGACCCCATTAAAATATAAGATATATATGTATTGTGTATAACTCCAGTTTTCTGGGATAATAGATGCCTTACTCTAATATGACATATTTGTCCAATGATTCATAAGCCAAAAGTGGTCTGATTTTATTTCTTACCTATTGAATGGACCAGTCTTGATTTTTCTTCACTGCACTCTGACCTATGGATTGAGGATTATGTGAAGGCTGCCTTGATTAGTGAAAAATGGCTGAATCAAACTGAGATGAATGGCAGAGAGAATTAAAAGAGTTGTAGGACGTGGACACTGGCGTAGGAGGTACAGATTCATCTCTCTTGACAGCAGTATCTCTGTAGATACTTCCTGATGTGAAAGGCTTGTAAGAACTTGAAACACCAACAAAGGAGAGAACAGATGCATTGGACATCACTTAATGACTTGGAGCTACGGGATGTTGAGTTTCATGGTGACAGACTTTGTTAGACTAGAATTCCATATGCTGAATACAGTAGATCCCAGGCTCACAGAAGTGAAAGCATAGGGTCTTTATTATTCCAGGGTGGGGGTTGAAAGGTAGTGATATGTGGCCAAATAGCAAATGAACTAACCACTGGGACTGCAACTTACTGCGTTGGGGTATCAAATAGCAATTTCTCCAGGCTAAGAAGAGTTAGCCTAACATCCAGATCAGTCAAGAGGACATCATTTCATGTGTTGATAGGCAACTGTTGGATGGTTTCCAAAAGTCCCCTACAGTTTGCTGACACTCTTATAGCCCAGAATGACTTTCCAAGAATCTGGTGCAAATTCTACTCCTATGCTTCCCTCCCCCCACATACAGTGCATTTAAAGGACTCAGTAGGTGTGATTTGATTCTTTCATCAAACAATGCAATGGAAATGTTAAGTGGTTCTAAAGGGAGAAAAGAACAGAAATAGAAACCAAGTCCTGTACAAACTGAATCAAATGGGATTTTTAAAAACAGTAAAGCTCCAAAGCTTATTTTCAGAAGAAATTGTCTTCAAAATGACTCCTACTGAGTAACATAAAACGAAAATCCATTTGAGGATATAAAAAGGATGCACCAGCTTTCCTTGTTTGGTACCACAACTTTACTATTGTGAAATGTCATCTTTTTCTGTGCTAAATTTGCTTGGCCCTTTTTTGGTGTTGATGTTAATGGGATATTTTCAAAATTCCACATCTGTCCCAAGCTACAAAGAAGCATTTATAACCATAAGCGTGTAGGACTGCTTGTTATAGGAGTTTTAAATATGGACTCTAAACATTCTACATCTTTCAAAACCATTGATTGCCATTGATCAAATAGAACTAAACTGCTTTTGAGTCTCTCTGGATCCCTTGCATAAATACATATTGAGGGACTGTTTTAAATGTCCATTAGATCTTAACATTTCTCTTTGGAGCCATTACCATTTATCATAAGACTGTAAATATAGATTCGGGGATGTTTAAAACACACATTATTTACCTGGCAGGGCTTAATGGCTCCAAAAAATGCATTAAAGTCCATTTTTAACTCCTTTCCAAGAATAGATTCTGAACACCTCCCATATATGAATTTTATTTTATGCCAAGGGAAGAGATTATGCTGCTGAGTAATTTACCCAGTGTTTTAAATAAAATACATTTTCCAAGACATATGCATTCAACAATTTTGTGACTATTTGTAAAAGTAATATGCTTTGAGTGGTACTTCAGTAGAACCCGCCAGACGTGGTTTTACTAAAGTATTTTTTTTCTTTTAGAACCTCAAAAGAGAAATAAAAACATCTCTACCTTTATAGTATGAGATGATTAGACTTTCTATTTTTATTACTATTTCTTTTTAAGTGAACATATATATCATTAAGATAAATATTTCAGAAGACCTGATGATAAAAAATAAATAATTACCAGAGCAGAACAAAAAGCCTAGGAATCTCCTTCACATTTATGGAAACTTGGTATAACAAGGGTAGCATATAAACCAGTGGGGGGGGGGGGGGGGTGGTTGTTCAATAAGTGATGCTGAGATACTTGAGATCTACAAGGATAAAATTAGACCAATACCCTATGCTCAAAATAGCTCCCATTTGTGTTAAACAATTAAATATGAAAATGAAAAAGTTTAAAGTTTTCAGAAACAAAGATTAGAAAATATTTTATGACCTCAGGGAAGGGAGTGATTTCTTAAGATACAAAACCTCAAAATCTTAAAAAAAGTTGATAAATTTGAGTATATTAAAGTATATAACATCTATATTAAATGCATCATATACAAAGTAGAAAGCAGACCTAGAAAACAGCATGTATAATGTATGTCACACAAAGGATTAGTATTATATAGATAACTTCTACATATTACAAAAATAAAATTGAAAAATGAGAAGAAAGTAGTAGGGATAATCATGAAAAAGGAAATCCAAATGTCCAATAAACATATGAAAAGCTGCTCCATCTTATTAATGATCAAGTAAAGGCGAAATGAAGCAAAGCAATGCCATTTTACTTTATCATGTTTGCAAAATTAAAGTTTGAGAATGCCAATAGTCGGAAAGATTGTGAAGCAACAGGAACACTCATGTGTTACTAGTTGTAATTTAAACTGGTACTGCTACTTTAGAGATGAATTTGGCCTAATATAGTAAAGTTGAAGGTCTGCATTCCCTAAACACTAGCAGCTCACTGCTAACTACTTAACCTAGAAGAACCCTTGCACAAGTATATCAATATGTAAGTAGATTATAAGGATATCCATGAATATTTATAATAGTGAAGATTTGGAAATAACCCAATGGTTCATTAATAGAAAGATTCATAAATAAATTGTAGTCATAAAATGCTATACTAAATAACAAAAACAAACAATATTCCTGAATGGAGTAGAGCTACATATATCAACATTGATAAATTCTTAAATAAATAATATTGGGCCCTAGCACTTTGGAAGGCCAAAGTAGGATTGCTTGAGCCCAGGAGCTTGAGATCAGACTGGCAACATGTGAGATCTTATGTCTACAAAAAATTAAAAAATTAGCCAGGTGTGGTGGTGTGTACCTCTAATCCCAGCTACGCCAGGAGACTGAGGCGAAAGGATAACCTGAACCCAGAAGGTCCAGGCTGTGGTGATTGTGGTACTGCAGTCCAGCCTGGGAGACAGAGTGAGACTCTGATTCACACACACACACACACACACACACACACACACGAAGAAAAGAGAGAGAGAGAGAAGAAAAAAGAAAGAAGGAAAATAATATTTAATATGGAAGGGAAATTTGGCAAACTGATCATTTATGTTAAAAAAAAAAATACTATGTATTTTATGGATTCATGCCCATAAAGAGAAAAACAAAACATTGAAGGGAATAAAACACCAACATCAAACTAGGTATTAACCCTGATGATAAGTGGGTAGATAATGGAAGTATATTTGGTTCTTCAATTATATTTTACTTTTTTTATTGAAGAAGCTTAAATTGCTTTTTTAAAATTATAAAAACTGAAGCAACAATGGCAAAAGACTAAATCTGAAAAATCTGAGGTATACTTGGATATTTATTGTTTTCTGTATTTGTTTTGAATTCTTGAAATATTTCTAACTTAAAATCAAAGCACATATACACAATAGTTCCCTTCCAGACTCCCTTATATTCTTTGTTCCAATAATAAATAGATAATAATAATAAATAATAATAGAGGCAACTATTATTAATCACCATTAGCTGTTTCTTTTAGTAGTTATTGCTCTATCTCTAGTTAAGGTGAATATTTTACTAATTGAAACATTATGTACCTCCTATTATGAAAGTTGCTAATTGTACTCACTTACACCACTTTACACCTTCTCTCCAGCAAGTTTTAAACATAGTTCTATCATAGTTCCTTTATTGATTCATATTCATATTATGAACCAATATTCATATTCATAAACATATTATACCTAAATCTTAATTTCTGTTCTGTCAATTATAGATATTTCTTGTTCCTCTCCTCTTAAAGATGGGGATATTTTACTCCTCTTTTCTCTTCCATCTCTGAAACTTTTTCATTTGTGCTTTTACATTACATTATATTTAGGTTGATAATATCTATATTTCATTTCATATTAATAGTATAATCTGTGTTTTGTCTCTGAGGTAACTCTGAAAGATCAAAATTGATAAAGCATACTTACAGTATTGTGATTATTTAAAGAGATATAAAACACATTTAAGTTGTGAATCATGATTTTATATTTTTCTCACTTTTTGTTTTCTCTAGAAATTGTAATTGCTTTTGTTCCTTGAATTATCCACCATTATCATTTGCTTACATTTTTCAAATGTCCCATGATTTCAAGTATTTTATTAAGGGGCTGATATGATGGGAAGTGTTTTTTTTTTTTTTAAGTAGAAACTAATCCAAACAGATAACTAAAATCACTTACCAGAAGTCTAAAGCCTAGGGAAAAAGTACTTCAAAACATTGCCCATAATTATTAAATTACAAATAATTTTTTAATCTTTCATTTTATATTAAACTGGGTTTGAAATTTTTCTTGAAGAAATAGCAACTAAGAGTGCATCTTCAATTTCGTCTCTAGCAATAATCAAGAGGGTATATTTGCGCTAACCTGTCATCAGGCTAGATCAAGCAGTCCTATGATGTGTCACTAAGTAACACATTTAAACTCTCTAGTATTTAAATTAATGAAAAATGTGGACAACAATATCTATCTATCTGTCACTTACCTAAATATTAATATATGTATCTAAATGTAAACCTATCTCTAGCTATTTTATTTCTGTTCTAATTCCAGAAAGCACTCAATGTGGTTTTCAGACTTTTAAAAAGATAACTTACAATAAAAGTAAAGTGAAAAAGAAAAGAAAAACACTGGTAAGATAACAAATACTCTTGACTCCTCCATTAGCGTAGGCAAGTGCGCCAACTGTAAGAGCAAGCATTAGCCAGAAAGGTAGTGAACTAACACCAAAGTGTAATGGAAGAATGCCTGGTGTCACTTTCCTCTGTTCAGAAGAGACTGACACTTGGGTCTAGCAGCTAATGAGTGTGTGAAGTATGAAGCTCCGATGGGAAATTTTGTGGAAACTGGACAGCACAATAACATCTAGCCCTTTGCGTCTGAGATGTCAGGAAACATCCAGGAGTAATTTGTAAACAGTGTACACTGCTCAGTTTTTCGGCCCATAAATCTGGGAAGGATATAGTCAAGAAATTATAGTTTTATACAGTAGAGACACTCGTGTGGCAGATCATATGATTCTGCAGTCCACTTGCATGAAGTAAATCTCCTATAATATATTCCAGTGGACAAGTGTTTAGATAGGCAGATGGGTAGCCCATTGGCCTTTCTAGAATTGATAGATTATGTTCTCTGAGGGAGTAGGATCTGGGAAGAATAAAAGTGTCTGGTCCTAAGCAAGTGTGAAGTGCCATATTTCTTATGTTTTTTCCAGTTTATTTTCTTCCTAATATTTTTGGGACTACACCACACACCATGTACTTTCACATAAAGAATGGCACTTATTTCTCATGCTAACCCTGCAAGTGTGAATCCTTATTTCTATTTGCAGAGGGGTAAAGAAGAAAGGAAATAGAAATATAACATGTACTACATGACTTTTAGTTACTAATTTCTGTGCAAGATGTCTTTCATATTCTATTTTTCTTATTCCTCACAACTCCATGAGGTAAGCCTTATTGCCTTTGTTTCAGAAATGAAGAACTCAAAACTAAAAATGAGACAGAACTTTCCTAGTGTCAAGTTAGAAGTAGTGAACTTGGACTTAACCTTGGTGTGTGTCCCCAGACTTAGCTTATGAGGATCCATAGAGGTGCTTTAGTAGTTTCACATATGTGGGAAAATTTCATTTTTAGTACATCGTTTGGCTATATGTTAAAAAATATAATAAATACACTCAGAGGTGTGATATTTCACATTTTAACATGTTGGAGAGCATTACATTTGACACCCCCTGGCTTGCAAAATAAAGTGATAGCCATAAACCTTCTCCACTCCCTGTCTCAGACTCCATTCGATAGTCCTTGACATTTTCTTCTTCCCCGACCTTCCATGTCCAACTGATCCTGGCTTCCTGGATATTTCCTGAATGCTCAGTCTGGAACAGCATTCCACCTACACATTTGCAAAGTATTTTGTGGTACTTACTACAATGATTATTAAATAATCATCTGTGTAATTTATTTTGTTTACTGTCTAATCCCCACCCCCCACCCCAGATTTAAATTCCATCAGGGTAACAAAGAGTTTCTCACCACTGTAATTCTAGTGGTGACCTATTAAATCTATAAATAAATGCCAGGTTAAATCATTTTTGTGCAGGTCTCAGATCAAAGCTTTTCTTCCATCTCTTTTTAATTGAAGAGTATCTTGAGATTATAGGACATGCTGTCATGCTGTTAAGGAACTGCTACCAGTGGTCCTTTTCAGCATGGATCAAGATATTTTTTCTATGGGATGGAACCAACAACCAAAAAAAAGGGCAAAAAATAAAATGGATGCTGACCTCTATAACTACCAATTTCTAACTTAGGAGTTCATCAAAATAGCCATATTGTTTGGTGATTGGCTATATAAAATAAAAAACACTATACATAAACATCTAGCTTTATAAAATACTTCTTTAGTCTGTTTCATATAGTGAGATGTCATGAATAATTGAATAATGACTCATATAACTTCCAAAAAATAATGCTGGGCACAAAAGAGGCATTAACGAAAATATGTTAAATGAATGAATGCCTATATTTGGTAAATGCCTATATTAGTCATTGTGGCTACTATTTTCCACTTTATTCTTCAGCTATCTCTGTCCATTCTTTCACATTTTATCACTGTCTCACCTCCCAGCTATAACATCTTTCTTTAGTACAGATTTTTTAGTAAAAAGATTTAGCAAAGGTGTACCTTTATAAAGAAGCGTGTTTCTTTAGAAATATTCCAGGCATATAGCATCCAAATTTCTTCATATACCTTTTGAAATGGCAGGTGAGAAGTTTCTACTTCAAGAAGCCAGAAAAATGTGAGACCAATGTTTATTCTTGGTGTAAAGACAACAGGAAAAGCAGGAGGGCCCGTTGGATTTCATTCTTTTGCGGGGGGGAGGGGATGTTTGTGTTTTGTCTTTTAAAATTCTTAGGGTTTTCACAAATATTTGAACCCTGTGGAAATAATCTCATCAACATTCTATTTCTAGGTCTATAAAGCAATTACAAGCTTGAAAGTGCTATTTTATTATAATAAAAAGGAGAGTATTGGTGATATGTGGTTTGTGCTTTATTAAAGCCAGCTTGCTTAGACTTTAAAATGAGTAATTGCCAGCATAATTACTGTTTTACATTATGTGATCTGCACTCAGCTTTTTCGGTGAATCAGATGTCTTTCTACAGGTTTATGATGCTCTTGCTCTCAGGACTAAAGAAAATTTAGTTAAATAATTTAGCACATATGCCATTACCTATAACAGTAAATCTACCTTCCACTAATCTGGCCTGGAGATTGTCTGAGTTAAGCCCAGAAAAAGAATACCCACACACCCCCTTGACTGCCTCGAGACCCCTGTCTCTTCGATGTGCTCATTTCCCTTCTCTGTCTCTTCCTTCTCTCCCATCTGCTGAAGAACTCACACCTTCACAGGCAGCCACATTCCTCCCTGGGTTAAAGGGGGCACTCTCTGGACCTGACTGACAAGGTGCTAACAAATTATGGAACACGTGAATTTTGGGGTTCCAGACCCTGAAGCATTGGTTCTGGCTCACTTTTCCCCACGCCTCCTCTCTCCCTCCTGTCTTCCTCTTTAAGTTCCCTAGACACTGAAGGCAGTAATTAAAGAAGTCACTCTGCTTCTGGGATCCTGAGTACCAAATAATTTCCCCTTTGTCTAGATGCCCATTGTGTATACATGTTCTGAGACCCAGTTATCACACATGGTGCACTGCTGTCTGTAGAATTTGTTTTGTTTGTGTACTTTTATCTCATGAAAATAGATTATAAGCTCCACAAGACCAAGGGTATTTTCCTCCTTTTTGTATTACTCATAGTAACCTGGATATAGTAGGTGGTTATTAAGCACAGGGAGTTGAGACTTGAGCCCTACAAGATGCTTCTTCTTGGTCTGAATTAGCCCCCAAAAACACCCAGAGAGGGAAACAAGCCTGGGGAGACACACGTATTCATTCTCCTTCCATCCTTGGGGTTTGGCACTAGCTTTATTTTGTCTTTGAGGCTGAGGCGGGTCAGGAAAAGCAAAATGCATGAAGAAAGAGCCTTTCAGTGACATGCTAGTGGTCTTCCAGTTTTTTCTGTAGCTTATTTTTAAGTGAGCTAACATGTTTGGTTAGTTATAGTTATCATCACCGATTAGGCTCCTGTTAACCTGTCTTGTTGTCATTTCACCATCCTTTGCTTTTATCCTCATCTTGAAATAGATGTAACACATACTGCAAAAGGAACTTTTTCTATGGATGATATGGAAGTGATATGGAAAAGTGATATGGAAATCCAGAGTTTCTTCTTCTTGTTATAATTCTTGTATCTTAATAGGCCTCTGGCTCCTGGGATGATGACATAGATGTGCTTTGCAATATTTTGAAGTTTGCTGCTCACTTAGGAAAACATGTTTTATGTCATTCACGTCGCATGTTTAAGGGTGTTATTAAAAGAACAATCCACATTAGCATATCATCCTGTTCTCTTTTACTTGCATATCTTTATAAGAGCTCAATGAAATGCTATTTAATGATAAACACTGCAGGAAACTGGAGAAAAATCATACAATGTGTAGAAAGACTTATGGGGAGCAAATGGTGAAGACTTAGAAGCTGAATTAACAAGCAGTCTCTGCAGCAAAGTTTTAAATTCTTTAGAACCTTCTCTCATGCAGATGGTCTATACACTGAGGCTAATGATGATTCCTCTTGTTATTGAAGAGCAAGGTATTTATGTGTTTTTATGGTGCATATCACCTGAGTATGAGGTGCTTAGACGTCTTATTTTAGAACAAGACACAGCATTTTTATATCTTTATCTACTTAATGACCTCATATTTGCCTCTGCTCTGGTGAGCAGTTGATTTGTGTTTCAGTTAGGAGTCTTCAGGGATTTACCACACATAAAGTGTTGTCTCTGAGGAAGATTTTTCTACAACCGAATTGAGCCGAGTTAATTAGAATGTTTGCATAAATCATAATATTTTTCTAATAATAATGTCTAAGAGATTTATATTCAGGGTATATTTACAGACATATTCTTTCCATGGAAGAAAACTCACCTCAGGTGTTGACTTACTAAGCTTAAAAACAAATGAGCCAATCTGGCCATGGACTAATAATAATAATAATAATAATAATAATATATTCTATACTTATGAATTTCTCAAGTCATCCCCAACACTTTCATAGATATTACCTTATTTGGTTTTCAAGAGTAGAGAGAGTTTTATGCAGGCTCTGTTTCCTTATCTGAATGCATAGGGCCAGATATATTTCTTAAGCACAAAGTTTGAGACTTTTTAAGATAACATTGTGCGTATGCCATACGTTATATAGCATCCAGGGGTTGCAAGGCAGTTCCTGTAGCTAAGTTCATTAATATTGCTGCAGCAAAACTTATGAATCGTCACACAAAATAACTTAAATAATAAAGAGTCTCACCTCGCTTTAAATCAGGTTTTGCCAATAAATGATTTAGGAAAAATATTGAGGGTTTTCAGATATTGAGGATTTAGCATTTAAGTAAGAAATGGTGAATCTATATGAAATATATGTTGAAGCCCAAGGTTTTCTCTAGCAAAAGTCAAAAATGTTCCATAGACACTGTATCTCAATTTCATATTATAAAAACAGCCTTGAGGCAGGGTGGAAAAAAAAGAGAAAAAACCCAACCTCACAAAATAGTGAATTCACTCTCTTTTTTTTTTTAAAATAAGGGTTTTTTTCTTTCTTTCTTTCTTTCTTTTTTTTTTTTTTACATTTTCTTTTAAATGCAAGGGGTACAAGTGCAGGTTTGTTATATGGGTATGTTGCATGGTGGTGAAATGCGGACTTCTATGGAGGCTGTCACCAAGAGGTGAGCATGGTACCTAATGGGTGGGTTTTCAAACTTACCATCTTCCTTCCTCTCTCCTCCCTTTAGGAGTCCTCACCTTTATGTTGTTCTCACCTTTCTGTCTGTGTGTAGCCAGTGTTTAGCTCCCACTTATAAGTGAAAATATTCAATATTCAGTTTTCTGTGTTAATTCACTTAGAATAATGACCTCCAGCTGTATCCACACTGCTGCAAAGGACATGGTTTCATTCATGTTTATGGTTGTAAAGTATATGTACCACATTTAAAAAAATCCAATCCACCATTGATGGGCACCTGGGTTGGTTCCATGTTTTTGCTATTGTGAATAGTACTGTGATAAACATACCAAATGCAAGTTTTTTTGTTTTGGTAGAACAATTTATGCTCCTTTAGGCATATACTCAGTGGATAGCTGAGTAGAATGGTCAATCTATTTTTAGTTCCTTGAGAAATTTTCAAACTGCTTTCCATGCGGCTTCACTAGCTTACATTACCACCAACAGTGTATCAGTTCAAACTCACCAACATTTGTTGTTATTTTTGACTAATTAATAATAGCCATTCTGACCCATGTGAGATGGTATCTCTTTGTGGTTTTTATCTGCATTTCTCTGTTAACTAGTGATATTAAAGTTTTTAAAATATGTTTGTTGGCTACCTGTTGGTTTATTTTGAGAAGTATCTGGCCTTGTCTTTTGCCCACTTTTTTTTTTTTTGAGTTGGAGTCTCACTCCATCGCCCAGACTGGAGTGCAGTGGCCACTCTCGGCCACTGCAGCCTCAACCTACTGGGCTCCGGCGATCCTTCCGCCTCAGCCTTCCAAGTAGCTGGAACTATAGGCATGCGCTACCACACCCGGCTCATTTTGATTTATTGTAGAGCTGAGGTCTCGCCAAGTTGCCCAGGTGGGTCTCGAACCTGGCAATCCACTCACCTCAGCTTCCCAAAGGCGCGGGATTACAGGTTGAGCCACCAAGCCCGGCTTGCCCACTTTTTCATGTGTTTTTTTTTTCTATCAATTCATTTAAGATCCTTATAGATTCTAGATGTTAGTCATTTGTCGAATGTATAGTTTGCAAATATTTTCTCCCATTCTGTAGGCTGTCTCTGTGCTCTGTTGATAGTTTCTTTGGCTGTGCAGAAGTTCTTTAGTTTAATTAGGCCCCAGTTGTCAGTTTTTGTTTTTGCTGGATTTGTTTTCGAGGACTTGTTCTTGAATTCACTGCCTAGGTCTATGTCCAGAAGAGTGTTTCCTAGGCTTTCTTCTAGGATTTTAAAGCAATTCTAAGTCAAAAGAACAAAGTCAGAGGCATTACGTTACTGGACTTCAAACTTTACTACAATGCTACAGTAACCAAAACAGCGTGGTACTGGCACAAAAATAGACACACAGAGCAATGGAACAGAACAGAGAACCCGAAATAAAGCGGCTGACCTACAACCAACTGATCTTTAACAAGGTTGAAAAAAATAAACATTGGGGAAGGGACACCATCTTTAATAAATGATATTGGGAAAACTGGCTAACCATATGCAGAAGAGTAATGCTGGACCCATCCTCTCAACACATACAAAAATTAACTCAAGATGGGCTTTATATAATATCTTTAATCATTCTCCTCATGTTTCCTGCTTCCTTTTTGAATTCACATTTATGCTTTACTCAAAAAACTTTCCCCCAGGGTCATGACTCTTAAATTTTCTATTTTTAACTGTGAAAAGAACATATGCTTTGGATCAAGACCTATCTGTACTTTAATCTTACTGAGGCTTTCAATAACTTACTTGAACTCTTGAGACCTCATTTTATTCCCCTCTACAATGGGAATAATAGTATCTATTTCTTAGGGTTTTTGTGATGGTCAAAATATATATGTGTACAAGAGTACTCAGCCTAAAGGAGTTTGTGGCAAAGACTGCTAATTGTGTACTCAGTGTCCCTGTTCTCTGCTTCTCTCTTAATGACAGAACCTCAATTTTTAGCTGGTACATGGCAACATTTCCCAGCATTCTCTGCAGCTGGGTATGGTCATGACAAAAAAATTAAGGCCAGTGAAATGAAAGCAGAAGTTCTGGGTGGCATCATTCAGGAGATCCGAGGAAGCAGTGAGCATGTACCCTTTGTTCTTTCTTCTTTGTTCCTTCTACCGTTAGATCCTCATAAAGTTCTCCAGCAGGCACCCCTGGACCATAATGGAGAGCTCCACACCTAGGGATGTTAGAGTGATGAGCAGAAGAAACTTGAATGACTTCTGACAACTCTGTGGAGCCAGCTTTCCAGCCTTGCACTGCCTATGACTGGCTTCCTTGCACGTGAGAGAGAAACGAAAGTTCATCTTGTTAAGCCACTGTTATTTAGAATTTTCTGGTGCTTCCAGCTGAACCTAATTCTGACTCATAAAGCTTTCGATAAACATTGTGCTCTTCTCACAATCTAAATTTTTTGGCACCTCTAAACCCTCTTTGCAGCTTTTCTGAACATTCCAGTCTGGGCTTACTGGTTAATTTCTGCAGTGCGTTCACAGCCCAGCTGTGGATAACCTCCTTCCGGCATCTCTCCCTAGCAGGCAGCTTCTCCCTCTCTCCCCTTTATCATGATTTCAGTTTTACTAGCAGTTTGTAATGTAAGACATTTTACATGACATTTCTATTTTATCCTAATTTCTTTCCCTGCAGCCTCCTAAAGATCTTTTTAATGGTCTCATCTTAAATTCCTTTAATTCCTATTTTATGATTTTAGAACTTTTTTGATGTGTTTCATTGAGAAATATTTTACCAAGTTTTTTTTAGTATCTTCCAGCTTCTTCATCATATCTTTTCTTTCTTGTTCTGTTTTTCTTTAGTCTTCTTCTTCTTCTTTTCCATTTTAGCAAAAGTTTTCCCTTCGTTGCTTTATTTCTCTTTTGGAATCATGTTGGCATCTTCCCAGCAGGCTCCTCATCGTCAGAAGTGAAGCTCATATATCTTTCACGACACTCTGGAAAGATGAAAGCCAATAAAAAATAATGTGCATATTATATTAACGTTTATGAGCACTTACAGTACAAAAAACGGTAGTATAGTATGGGTACACAAAAACGTAGAAAAGGTTAAAAAATGCACTGAACAGATGCATATCAGCTTTAGTAGTGATGACATCTGTGGAGCAGGGAGGGAAATGGGTAAGGTCTTTGGTTATATCTGTACCTTTCGAAACAGCTTTCTTCTGGTATAATTGACCTACAAGAACTACACATATTTAAAGTGTAGAATTCCATAAATTTTGCCAGATGTGTGAACCACAAAGCCATCACCACAATCAAGACAGTGAACATATCCAACACCCCCAAAACTCTCCTTGTGCCCTTTTGGAATTTCTTCTGTTTGTCATTTCTTCCCTCTTACCCTCATTCAGCAAATGCTTATCTGCTTTCTGTGATCATAGATTAGTTTTCATTTGGGAGAATGTTACATAAATGAAATCATAAAATATGTGCTCTTGGGTTTTATTGTTCTAGCGTCTTTCCTTCAGCAAAATTATTTTGAGATTCATCCATATTTTGTGTACAAGAATAGTTCGTGTATTTTTATTGCTGAATCATAGTTCACTTGTATAGACATACCATAATTTATCTGTTCACCTCCTGGTAGACAATTTGGTTGTTTTCAGTTTGGGGATATTATAAGGCTGCTAGGAACATTTCTATTCAAGCCCCACATGAACATACATTTTATTTCTCTTGAATAAATGCCTAGGGATGGAATGACTGAATCATATAGTAGGCATATGTTTAACTGCCAAACCGTCTTCCAAAATATAACATTCTATATTTCAACCAGCAGCAAATGAGAGTTCCATTGTTAGAGTAATTACTACAATTACTCCACCTTGTCCCCAACCCTTGGAATCGGGCATACAAGGTGTCTAATAGGTGTGTAGTGATGTCTGATTGTGCTTTTAATTTGCACTTCCCTAATGATGAATAATATAGAGTAATTTTTTCATACACTTATTTGCTGTTTACAAATCTCCTTTAGTAGAGGATCTCTTCAAAGTTTTTCCTGATTTTATTGAGTTATTTATTGTTTACTTTTTTAGAGTCAGGATCCCACTCTGTTACCCAGGCTGGAGTGCAGTGGCATAGTTATGGCTCACTGCAGCCTTGAACTCCTGGGCTTAGGTGATCCTTCTGCCTCCTGAGTAGCTGGGACTACAGACATGCCACCATGTTTGACTAATTTGTTGATTTTTTTATAGATAGGAGGTCTTTGTTTTCTATGCTGATCTTGAACTGGGCTCAAAAAGTCCTCCCACCTTGGCCTCCCAAAGTGCAGGTATTACAGGTGTGAGCCACCACACCTGGACTTTTTTTTTATTACTGAGTTTTAAGAGTTCTTTATATATTTTAGGTACAATTCTTTTGTAAGCTATGAGAGGAGACCCCCCAAACCTGGAATTTATTTGTAAAAAATTGTTTATTTATTCTTAAATGTTTAAACTTCAGTCACCTTCAAAGTACTAACCATGTGATGTAATACACCTATGGAGACACTTTTTCTACTGCTCACAACAGTTTCTGAACTTGTCCATTTTGATGCCTTTTAGTGCTTCTGCTGTTTTTTGTTTTGTCTCTTCCACATGGGCAAAACGTTTCCCTTTGAGGACTTTTTTCATCCAGAAAAAAAAAGTCACTCAGGGTGAGATCAGGTGAATAGGGAGGGGAGGGCATGGAGTCATGCCATTTTGGTCAAGGTTGCTGAACACTCAGCGTGGTGTGAGCAGGTACACTTGTAAATCACCCGTCATGAAATGGGAAAATGTGTTGAGAGATTTTCTTTCTTTCTTTTTTTTATGATGATATTGTGGGGTACAGTTAAGGGTTAGGTATACAAATACATTTCGTTTAGGCACCCTTGTTGATAAGAGGTGTTTCCCTGTCCCCAGACAGATATTTGCTGCCGGAGATTTTCTCAAAAAATTTACTGATCCCGAATGCAGCCCCTCACAACAATGCTAGCTGGTTCACTGATGCCAACGGGTTCCTAGAACAATTACCTGGCAGGGGAAGCCTGTACTACAAGGGACCCACTCTCCAAAAAATAATTCCTGAATTTTTTAGTGTCCCCCTTCGTATGTGTAGCTTTTTTGGTATAATCTATTGAACTTTCTGTATTGACAACTTTACTTCTTCCCCGTGTGTCAAACCACATTGCTCTCTAATATAGTTTTCCTTATGCCTTCCTTTAACATTCCTTTGACTGAAGATCTGCTGTAGATGAATTGTTTCACCTTCAATGTAGGTGAAAGAATATTTTCCTCTGTGTGTCACATGTCAACCAATAAGTCACATGCTACTCTGAGCTCTGTTTTAAGCCCACAGCTATGTAGTAGGTAGATCTGGATTCAGGTGCTTTCTTTGCTACTATAACTGTGTGATGTTAGGCAAGTAGTCTAACTTCTCTTAGATCCCCTTGTCATGTAATTTTATAGCACCTTATTTTCATTTTTAAAAATTTTTTTGAGTTTTAGAGTCTTACTCCTTTGCCCAGGCTGGAGTACAGTGGCATACTCATGGCCACTCCAGTGTCGATCTGCTGGGCTCTGGCAATCCTTCCACCTCAGCCTTCCAAGTAGCTGGAACTACAGGTGATTACTACCACACCCGGCTAATTTTTTGATTTATTGTAGAGATGAGGTCTTGCCAAGTTGCCCAGGCTGTTCTCGAAACCATGGGCTCAGGCAGTCCTTTCATCTTGGCTTCCCAAAGTGCTGGGATTACAGACTTGAGCCACCATGCCCGGCTGCACCTGTATTTTTCTACATAGCATTATCATCACTTTAATTTTTTATTCACATATTTAAAGTCTTTCTATCAGCTTGTAAAGGAAGAGAGGAATCATTGTCTTGTTTACATCTACTTATTCAGCACCTAATATTAACTGACATTAAAAAATGTGAACTTAATAAATGAAGTCAATTATACTTGCCTTCAAGCATAAAAGATCTTGAGACCATGGTTTTCTCATCTGTAAAGATAATAATGCCTGTTGTGTGGACTTACTATGAATAATAAGGGTAAAAATCATGCAAAATATGTGTCATAATACCTGGCACATAGGAAATCATCAATGTGCATGATTTCTTATGATGGTCACTATCAATATTGTCATTTCAAACTCTGCTAGACTAGGGACACTCACCTTCACTTCTCACTTAGAGGATGATGATGGCTTTGGGTCCTTTCGCTCCTACAATCTGTTCTCCACACCAACACTAAAGTGCCTATCATCAAATAAAAATGTTGATCATATTGTTTTCAGCGTACACACCTTTAACAGTCATCCTCTGCGAGGGAGAGAAAAACCTACTCTCAGGAAGGGGCCAAAATAACCAACTTAAAAGTCAATTAGTAATCTTCTTTTTGTCTTCTTTGCTATGTGCCTCATGGCTAGGCAACTTTTGCTCACTTCAATCCCATCCGGTCATGCCCAGTTACTCATGCATTCCTGATATTTTCTTTTTCTTTTCTGAAAGAGTTATGCTTTCTTTCACCTCTCAGCTTCTTCCCATGCCATTTCTTCCTGGAACACCTGCATTATCTGCATTATTCATCTGGCTAATTTCTACACATGCTTTAAATTTCAGGTCAGCAGTCATTTTCCCAGGAATCTCCCTGACTGACCAAGTCTAATTTAGGCATCTCCTGATATGTTTATGCAACACTATTAGTCATCTCCACAACTCCAGTTTGATTGACTATAATTCTCTATTTTCTTGTCTGTCTGTTATGCTGGTTATAAACTTCTTTAAGCAAGGCCAATGACTGCCTACCATACTGCTGGGCAAAATGAACTTGCTCAATAAAACTTTTTGGGTAAACGAGTAAAAGTAGAAAGAATAAGTACATAAATACTGAAAATACAAAATGAATAAGTGAGCTACACTTTTAGCATCATATACATTCAGGGGAAGAAGAAAGTACTTCCAGTTTGTCCATAATAAATATTTACAGAATAAATAAAGAAACCCAATATTTTATTAATTTACCTAACTTGTGTGAGACTCATGGCTGGAATCCAAGATCTAGGTCTCCTAGATTAGGGCACTTCCATGATGTCTTCTGACTTCCTAAATTGTAGATTAGACAGAGAGATACTTTTGAATGGGGATTAAACATACTTCAGACAATGCCTTAAGTATTCATAAAGAAAATGTTATTTTTTAAACATTTAATATTGTCTTTTTCTGATTATGAGATTGATGCACTGCCTACTGCATTGAGAAAGCCTTCTAATATTGTCTTTTTCTGAACATTGTCTTCTACCCACCCACTGCTTGAATAATTTTCTAGCTGTTACAAAATATGAATATAACAGTGAGTCCTTTTCAGAGTAATAAGGTCAATGATCTCACATTGTTTTTGTCATATTCTCATAGTATGACAGGCTCACATGTTGAAAAGCATTATTTAGGAACCTAGTGAATGTGGTTCCTTCCCACAATCATGATTTTAATCAAACATCCCTTTTCTGATCCATGAAAATCATATTTAAAGGACAACCACACTCTTTTTGGGGGGGGGGGGTCTTGTTAAAAGAAGTGCTTTCTACCATCTGACTTTCAGCCAAACTGTAAAACAGAGTGGTTGCAGTGATGGAAATTACCTTCCTCCTCCATCCGGTGGGGGGTGGGGTGGGCGGGGAGCAAGTGAGAGAAACAGAAGTTGACCTAATGTCAAATTGCAAGTATTCGTCTTTCTGTGAGTAATATGTGCCTTACCAAGCACTGTAAATTTCCCCTAAAAGAATTTACAGGAGAAACTTGAGGAGCAGGCCTAGCCTGAAGCCTTCTTTTATTTTCTAATCCGAGGACAAACGTAGAGAATAAAGAATAGTATTTTTGCTAGAGAAAGAGAGAAATAAATAGGCTTCTAGTTGTGGTGGTCAATCACAGTGCCCCTTGTCCCTCACATTTTAAAAAATATAAAGAAAAATAACAGTGCCCATCAGGGGGATGGGAGTGTGTCTGTCATTTAGGATTATGAAATAGAATGCCCACCCTGGACTGGAATCCAACCTCCAGAGGTGCTCTGAACACAAAACCTTTGCTGACTTCAAAAAGGATTGCTGTCCTTGCATCATCCCAACCTTGATGTAGCACCAAAAGAGGATTGGAGAGAAGGCGGGAAACATCCTATACCCCTAACTTAACAGGAAGATGGAACAAAATCTGGCTGGCATAAGATTACTTAATTCGGTGGACGCTTCCAGTCTCGACTTCGGTTTCAATACTTGTTTGAGGTTTTTAAAAATGGCTTATAATTTCTATACTCAGAACATGGCAAGATATTTCTAGTTCATTTCATTAGAAATTAGTTTTCCAATTTCTACTTTATTTTCTGTGTATATAACACATGGGTATCTTTGGATTTTATTGTTTTGCTGGTTTCTCTCACCTCTGAAACGTGCTCAATTCAATTAGAATGTTTTTTTTTTTTTCAATTTGTGTCCTTTATGTAGGATACAGTGTTTTTTATCATGGAATTTCATGCAATTATATATTTTCTCTGTGCTTGACCTTACTTTCTTGCTACCATTAGCCTTTTTCCAGATCATTAATAAAGATGTATCTCAGACGAAACCTGACATTCATTCCCATGGCTTCTTTCTGGCCATATTCTTGCATGTTGCCCTTTATTATAGTTTTTTGGTTGTTGTTTTTTTTTCAGTTTGCCAGCCACTTTCTCATTCTTCAAATATTTATGATATCCAGTCATTTAAAATTAATTTTGTGATTGGTGTTTCAGAATCTCATACAGTACCTTACACATCATAAGCACTAGATAAATATTAGTAGAATGAATTTTGTCTCCAGATGAGCCATTATCTTTTTTTTAGTTATGTTTAGCTCTTTCTACTCCTACCAAACAAAAACAAAAACAAAAACTATAAATCATTTTTGTGACAGAACTTTTTGGCAGATAAAAGTATATGAATCTATTATGTACAGTGTGATTTTTTGAAGTATGTAACACTGTGGAATGGTTAAATCCAGCAAATTAACATATACATCACCTCACATGGTTATAATATTCATGGTGAGAACACTTAACATCCATGCTCTTGGGTTTTTTGTTTTTGGTTTTGGTTTTTTTTGAGTCTCCGCTCTGTTGCCTAGGTTGGAGTGCTGTGGCATGATCATGATGATCTCGGCTCATGGAAGGCTTGACCTACTGGACTCAGGCATCCTTCCACCTCAGCATCCTACAGGCCCACACTCATGCCCAGCTAATTTTTTGTAGAGACAAGGTTTCACTATGTTGCCCAGGCTGCTCTCTAACTCCTGGGCTCAAGCAGTCCACCCGCCTGGGCCTCCCAAGGTGCTAGAATTATAGGCTTGAGCGACTGCATCCATCCTAGTCTCTTAGCATTTTTCAAGAATACAGTATATCATCATTAACTATAGTTACCATACTGTACAATAGCTCTCTTGAACGTATTTCTCCTTTATAACTATAAACATAAACCCTTTAGTCAAACCCCTTCTACTAATAATCCCAGTCTCTGGTAACCACCATTCTACTCTCTATTTTTATGAGATCAAATTGCTTAGCTCATGCATATGAGTGAGATCATGTGATATTTGTCTTTCTATGCTTGACTTATTTCACTAAACATAATGTCCTTCAGGTTCATCCATATTGTTGCAAATGACAGGATTTTCCACAGGCTAAATAGTATTCCATTGTGTATATATGCAGTACACATTTTCTTTATCCATTCATCTGTTGATAGTCATTTAGGTTGATTCCATATCTTGGCTATTGTGAATAGTGCTGCAGTAAGCATAGGTATTGCAGCTATTGCATCAACATACTAATTTAATTTCCTTTGGATATATACTCGTAATGGAGTTACTGATCATATGGCATAATTCTATTTTAGTTTTTTGAAAAATACTGTTTTTCATGATGGCTGTACTAATTTACATTCCCACTAACAGTGTGCAAGGGTTCTCTTTGACCACGTCCTTGCCAACACTTACTATCTTCTGCCTTTTTGATAATAGCCATTCTACCTGGAATGAGGTGATATCTCATTGTGGTTTTGAGTTGCATTTTCCTGATGATTAGTGATATTGAACATTTCTCCAATTGGCTATTTGTTGGTCATTTGTATGTCTTCGTTTGAGAAATGTCTATTCAGATCTTTTATTCATTTTAAAATCAGGTTATTTGTTTTCTTGCTATTGAGTTGTGTGAGTTCCTTATATTTTTTGGATATTAACCCCTTATCAGATGTATAGTTTGCAAACACTTTCTCCCATTCTATAGGTTGTCTCTTTACTCTGTTGATTATTTCCTCTGTTGTCCCAAGCATTTTAGTTTGATGTGATCCCCTCTATTTTTTTCTTTTGTTGCCTGTGCTTCTGGGGTCATGTCTAAAAAGACATTACCCACATCAATGTAATGGAGATTTTACCCTATATTTTCTTCTAGGAGTTTTATAGTGTCAAGTCTTGCAATTTAAGTCTTCGACGCATTTTGAGTTTACTTTTGTATATGGCTTGAGATAAGGATCTAATTTTATTCTTCTGCATGTGAGTATTCAGTTTCCCCTGCATATGAGTATTCAGTTTATTGAAGAGACTGTCTTCTCTCCCTTGTCTATTCTTGGTGCTTTTGTTGAAAACCAGTTGACTGAAAAATGTGTGGATTTATTTCTGGGCTTTGTATTCTGTGCCATTAGTCTATGTGTCTGTTTTTATGACTGTCTATGCTGTTTTTGTTCCTATAGCTTTGTAGTATATTTTGAAATTGGATAGTTTGATGCTTCCAGCTTTGTTCTTTCACTCAAGATCGCTTTGACTGTTCAGGGTCTTTTGAGGTTTTATATAAATATTAGGATTTTTTTTCCCATTTGAAGAATGTCATGGTATTTTGATAGGTATCAAATTTTGCATTGGATATGTAGCTTGCTCTGGGTAGAATGAACATTTTAACAATATGAATTCTTCCAATTTATGAACATGGGACATCCTTCCATTTATTTGTATCTTCTTCAATTTCTCTCATGAATGTTTTATAGTTTTCAGTGTAGAGATATTTCACTTCCTTGGTTAAGTTTCTTCTGGAATACTTTTTTACTATTGTAAATGGGATTGTTTTCTTGATTTCTTTTTCAGATAGTCCACTGTCAGTGTGTAAAAACACTTAACTTTTTCCTTTCCAATTTGAATGGCTGTTATTTCTTTCTGTTGGTTAATTCTCTGGCTAGGATTTCTAGTACTATATTGAATAGAAGTGGTGAGAGTGGGCATTTTGGTCTTTTTCTGGGTGGTAGGGAAAAAACTTTCTAGTTTTCCCTGTAAAGTATGATGTGAGCTGTAGTTTGTTACCTATGGCCTTTATTATGTCAGCTGCATTCCTTCAAAACCTAATTTATTGAGAATTTTTATCATGAAAGAATGCCACACTTTGTCAAATGCTTTTTCTACATCTGCTGAAATGATCGTATGATTTTTTGTTTTCCACTCTGTTAATGTGCTGTATCACTTGTTACAGACTTTCAAAAACAACATTTAGCCATTTTCTCTAGCCATGTTAAATACTTAAAGATTCTACATTTTTTGATAGTTTACACACTATCTTAATCCAGGTGCTACCATAGATAATAAAATCAAGCAAGATATCTAACAACTTCAATATTAATCAGTTTTAGAGATGTCTTTATAACCCTACCTAATTTCTAAGGGGATTTCTTTGTCAAAGAAATGGGTATAATAATATTTAACTCTTTGAGGTTTTGTGAATGTCATAGATAATGGAATGAGCTGGGAAAACTCTTAGCATATCATGGTCTATACTTACTCCTGCCCCAATTCTCTAATCATAGAAAATGGTTCTGTCCCACTGTTTAATCCAGAATCTTAGGGGAGACCTTTGGTTGTCTTCTCTTTCTCCTCTACATCTGATCAATAGCTAGTCCCTTTGCCACTTTCTCACCCACTGCCACCCACTGCCACCATAGCCTTGCCCTTTTGCCACTATCATGGACCTTAAGTGTCCTGTTTTCAATCCAGCCCTCCTCCAGTTCACTGACTAAAAAATAACCAGATTTAAACTTTTAAAGGTACAAATCAGCTCTAGACACTTCATTGCTTATACCTTGCAGGGATTTCTAATTGCCTTGAAATAAATTCCAATCCCTTATTTGGTTATGATCTGGCCATTTTCCTCAGACCACAAGCTTCATGAGGACAAGAACTAGCTGTTATTTAAACACATACTGGCAGTATCTGGCATATTGCCTGGCACACAGAAAGCACTCACAAATGTTTGCTGGATGAAGGGAATACTCTACACACATTACTGCAAGGGAAAAAGAAAGATTGTTTACTTTCAGCTTGATCATAGACCTTCTTCCTAGGACAATGTTCTAAAATACATTGTTCAAAGACATCTCCAATGAGATATGGTGAAACTATAATTGCTTCTATGTTGGTCCCACCTTCATTATCCAGACTGTGACACTTAATGATCATTGAGTATTCAAAAGTGCAGTTCTTATAGACTAAAGTAACTATTTGTTAAAGAGGAGGGAACTGAAATTAAAATGGAGAATCCTTTGATGAACATTACATTCAAATCATTAGAATTTCATATAGATGTAATTGCTCCCTCAGAAATAGATTAAATATACACAGCATTTTAAATGACATTTTTACATTGTTAAAGCACAGTTGATTATAAATTAGGAGTATTTTAAACCAGGCATGCTTCCTCTCCATCAATCAGTGTTATCATGGCCATCTCTTTAATAAGATTATTTGCTAATGCAAAACTGAAATGAACAATACCTGAAGCAGCATAAATGCAGAGTGCTCAAGTGAGAGCACACCCACCATTTGATTCTCTCACCAGGACATGGTGTCTGGAAAAATTTGTTTTCCTTCATTCATACACACCAGTATAGCTTCTGCTAATGGGTGTTTTGTTTTGTTTCTTTTCCAGTTGGGGAGTCACGAGTGTCTTCAAGCTTTGAGGTGCTAATCATTAGCAGTTAAGAAGCATCTTCTAGAACAAACTCTGGCATGCTTTTCAAAAGCTGAAGGTTGAGATGCTGCAGGGCTCTTTTGGATGCTAGATTTTGACATTTATACTCATTCAAATTAGCGACATAGTATATTAAGTTGACAAAGAAAGTAAAGTCATCAGGTTTTCAGTTGCATAGTGCAGCCGACAGCTCAGCTGGGTACATTAGCCAAAAGGTTCTAATGTGCTATTTCCCTACACAATTTTTTTAAAAAAGAATCTAGGATGTTAGATGATGAAAACCATCTATAGAAAAAAAAAAAAGGAACACAAAATCTCTAAGGGTAAAATTATTTTTATGTAAAAAATATGAGGAGGGTTGATATGTTTGTGTGTTGCTGTGGGAGGGGTATAAGGGAAGGGAACTATGCATGTTCAGAAATGCCGAGAATCACCTTGGAAAGTTATCAGAATGGAAACATGTCAGTAATAGCAATCACAGGTTGCCTATACTTACAGCCATTATAAATACTCACTTTATAGTGATAAAGGAAGCATCAGTTTATATGAGGGAGGACATTAAGCATGAAAACTTTTTCAAAGCATAGGTAGTTTATTGGGATATTGGACCAGAAAACAGAGCACCATGTTCTGAGGAACAAACAGTGAAGAAACCCAAAAATCTTCATTCTGACATTTAAGAATGAGCCCTATCTACGTTTCTCCAAACTTCCTGGGTTCTCTGCACTCAACACATGGAAACTGTGCTCTTTTGAACCATAATCTAAGCAATTAAGAATTAGTAATATTAATAAAAGTGGAGCTAAGACTAAATATATCTGTCATATATATATAGGTTTTAGCTCATAAACTTACTTTAAGGGAAGGACTCTCAGACGATACAAAACCCATCTATATGTTGTAGAAAAGGAAGACTTCAAAACCAAGTGACCAGCAAAGGGAGGAATTCACAGAATAGGCAGAGATGTCCACAGCAGATGCACACACAAACCAAACACTGACAACAATGTTTACTTCAGATGAATTTGAATCCAGGACAAATCTAGACAAAGAATGGCACTTTATGAGGATGTAGAGTGAAGTTATGGTAAAACTCTAAATGGGAATATATAATCACCAAAGAATACAGCATCAAAATTGATTATTAAAAATATCATAAATATAAGGCAAAATTGGTGACTTTAAACTAATTTTTACAGTCATCGATAGACCCAATGTACAAAAAATAATTAAGTGTTCAGAAAACCTAAATCACATAATTAACAAGGTGGATTCAATTCAGACCAACTACCCCAAAAAGAGACTACCTTCTTTTTTCAGATACTCAAGGAATATTTGCAAAAATTCATATGCTGGTCATAAATAAAATTTCAGCTAGTTCACCAAAGCTGAAATAGGGCCCAAAACATTATTTGATCAAATTTAATAAGAAGAGTAATATCAAAATATAATTATTTAAGAACAGTGAAAAACACATTCATGTAGAAATTTTAATAATTATCTTAAACAACCCTGGAGACAATAAGGAAATAAAAACCTGAATTGCAATACATTCAGAAGAGATTGATGAAAACATATGTTAGAACCTGTATCAAAAATCTAAGGTAATACTCAAAGGAAATCATAGCACTAAATAATTTATTAATAAACAAGAAAGATAATTTAAGCTTCTAAGAGAAGTAAAGCAATATTTAGAAAGGGTAAGAACAGATTTAAATTATTTAGAAAAATATAAAATTATACAACTAGTAAGTAAACCCAAAAACTGGTTAACAGGAAGAAAATTATTAGCTAACTTAAACAGAAAAAAGAAGATAAACTAAAACCTTAAAAAAATGACAGTAAGTCCAAATGCAGTGGAAATTAAAAGAATTATAAGAAACAATTTTTCTTAGCTCTATATAAACACTACAAAGAATATGGATAAAGTGAGTGAATTTGTGAGGAAATATAGAATATACAAAATCTATACAAAGTTTTATATAATAGATTATTTCAAAGCACAATTCTACTAAAATGTTAAATCATAGAAAATCATGCTGTTCAAACTGTTTCAAAGCATGCACAACAGAGGAAAAGTTTTATGTTATTTTAATAAACCTATCCCCTCTAGTGGAGAATCTATTTTCTTGTATTTCCAGGTTCTGAAGACCTTCAGTTTTGCCTTGTTCCCCATCCCATATTCAAGCCAACAGTCACATTATTCTGACTTTCAAAAACTTTTTTGTTTTAATTTTTTTCTTTTTGATTCAAGAAGCACACATGCAGGCTTCTTATATGAGTGTATTGAGTCAGGGTGAGGTTTGGGCCTGTATTAAATATGTCATCCAAATGGTAAGCATGGTACCACAGGTAGTTTTTTTCAACCCTGGTTTCCCTCCCTAAACCCACCCCTTAGGAGTCCCCATTTTCCCCCATCTTTATGCCCATGTGTACCCAGTGTTGGGCTCCCACTTATAAGTGAAATATATGGTATTGTTTTCTGTTTCTATGTTAATTTGCTTAGAATAATGGCCTCCAGCTGCATCCACATTGCTGTAAAAGACATGATATTGTTCTTCTTTATGGCTGCATAGTATTCCACGGTGCATATGTAGTCATTATCCAGTCTACTGTTGATGGACACCATGGTTGGCTCCATGTTTTTGATATTGTGAATAATGCTGCAATAAACATGAATGTAGGTGTCTTTTTGGTAGAATAATATATGCTCTTAGGATATATATCCAGTAGTGGGATTGCTGGGTCTAATGGTAAAACTATTTTTAGTTCTTTGAGAAATCTTCAAACTGTTTTCCACCGGAGATTCACTAGCTTATATTTCTGTATTTCTACCAACATTGTATGAACATTCCCTTTTTTTTGCAACCTCACCAACATCTGTTGTTTTCTGACTTATTAATAATAGTCTTTCTGACGGCTATGAGATGGTATTTCATTGTTGTTTTTGTTTATTTGCATCTCTCTGGTGATTAGTATTGTTGAGCATTTTTTTCATATGTTTGTTGGCTGCTTATATGTCTTTCTTTGAGAAGTTTCTGTTCTTACCCTTTCATCACTTTTTAATGGGGTTGTTTTTCTTTTTCTTTTTTTCTCCTATTGATTCATGCAACTTTCGTATGAATCTGGATATTAGTCCTTTGTCAGATGCATAGTTTGCATATATTTTCTGCTATTTTGTTGGTTGTCTATTTACTCTGTTGATTGTTTCTTTTGCTGTGCAGAAGCTCTTTAATTTAATTAAGTCTCACTTGTCAATTTTGGTTTTTGCTGCATTTGCTTTTGAGAATTTGGTCATAAATTCATTGCATAGGCCATTGTTCAAAAAAGTATTTCCTAGGCTTTCTTCTAGCATTTTTATAGTTTGAAGGTTTGACATTTAAGTCTTAAGTCCATCTTGAGCCAACGTTGTATAAAGTAAGAGAAAATGATCCAGCTTCACTTCTGTTTAGTTAGCCAGTTTTCCTAGCACCATTTATTGAATAGGATGTCCTTTCCCCAATGTTTATTTTCGTCAACTTTGTCAAAGATCAGTTGATAATAGGTCAGTGACTTTATTTCTGGATTCTCACTTCTGTTCCATTGGTCTATGTGTCTATTTTTATACCAATATCATATTGTTTTGGTTACTGCAGCATTGTAGTAAAGTTTGAAGTCCAGTAATGTGATGCTTGTGGCTTTGTTCTTTTTGCTTAGTGTTGCTATGGTTATCTGGGCTTTTTTCTGCGTCCATATGAATTTAAGTATTATTTTTTCTAGATCTGTGAAAAGTGATACTGGTAGTTTGATAGGGATTGTGTTGAACCTGTCGATTGCTTTGGACAGTGTGGACATTTTAACAATATTGATTCTTCAATCCATGAGCAAAGAAAGGTTTTCCATTTGTTTGCATCGTCTTTGATTTCCCTCAAAAGTGTTTTGTACATCTCATTGTAGAGATTTTTCACCTTCTTGGTTAGATGTATTCCCAGGTATTGTGTGTGTGTGTATGTGTGTGTGTGTGTGTGTGTGTGTGTGTGTGTCTGCCTGTCTGTTTGTTGTAAATGGGATTGTGTCATTAGATTGGTTCTTGACTTGAAAATTGTTCATGTGTAGCTCATTCACCATAATAAGGTAGGCTTTATTCCTTGCATATAAGGTTGGTTCAATATATACAAATCAATAAATGTAATTCACCACATAAACATATATAAAAACAAAAACCACACAATAATCTGAGTAGATGCAGAAAAAGCATTTGATATAATCCATCATCTCTTCATGATAACCTTCAACTATCTAGGCATCAAAGGAACATATCTCAAAATAATAAGAACTGTCTATGACAAATGCACAGCCAACATGTTGAACAGGCAAAAGTTGTAAGCATCCTTCCTAAGAATTGGAATAAGACAAGGATGTCCACTCTCACTACTCTTATTTATTTATTTATTTTTGAGTTGGCGTCTCACTCTGTCACCCAGACTGGAGTGCAGTGGCTGCTCCCTGCCACCGCAGCCTTGACTTGCTGGGCTCCGGCGATCCTTCTGCCTCAGCCTTCCAAGTAGCTGGAACTACTGGCATGCACTACCACACCCAGCTAATTTTTTTATTTTATTGTAGAGATGAGGTCTCGCCAAGTTGCCCAGGCGGGTCTCAAACCTGCAGGCTCAGGCAATCCACTCACCTCAGCCTCCCAAAGCATGGGATTACAGACTGAGCCACCAAGCCCGGCTTCACTACTTTTATTTAACATAGAACTGGAAATCCTGCCAAAGCAATCAGGCAGGAGAAAGAAATAAATGATATTCTGTAGTACAAGAGGAAGTTAAATTATTCCTCTTCATCGATGACATGATTCTATATCTAGAAAACCCTAAATATTCTACCAAAAAACTTCTAGAACTGATAAGGGACATCACTCAAGTCTCAGGATACAAAATCATTGTTCAAAAATCGGTATTTTGACCTGGTTTTCTGACAGTCCTTCTCTTCACATCCACTTCTCTCTCCTGCCTCCCATCTTCACTTACAAGAATGCTTGTGATTACATTGGCTCCACCTACATAATCCTAAATAATCTCCCCATTTTAAGATTTTTAATCACAAAGTTCTGTTTGCCATGTAAGATAATATAGTCACAGGTTCTGTGGATTAGGATGTGGGCACCTTTGGGAAGCCACTATTCTGTCTCCTATACCATATTATCAAAGATAATATATTTGCTCACACCATATGTTCAATGAGGGTGTGGGCTAACAGGCATTCTCAGACATTGCTGGAGGCTAATGAAAGCTTTCCACACAGTCATTTGGATTATCCATAAGATTACAATTATACTTTCAGGAACTTCTCAGATTCACCTACATATGGTAAAGATGATTAGACGTACAAGGATACTAACTGAAACATTTATGTAACTAACAAATTGATTATAGGTAAATCATTGTCAAAAGAGAGTTGGTTAAAGAAGCTCTTATATGCTGATGAAATGAAATACACTGCAGACTTTCATGAATGATGCTGTTCTCTTTGTATTGGGATGGAAAAAAAATCTCCAAGATACAGATCATGTTTCATTTTTTATAAGAGGCACTTTAAAATTTTTTTAAGCATTTTAACACCTCTGAAATCAGGATGTATTTTTCAAATAATGGCCTGTCATGGTTTAAATGACAGAATTTTTTTTTCCCTTTTATAGTAGTAAAATTATAACGGTGTGTCTGTGGTCAGTGAGAACTTAAATTTGATGAAATACTGTAATTAAATGAAGAAAGTTGATTTTAGTGTGTAACTATGTATCATATGTGCAACAAAATAAATGTACGTAAACACACACATTTTCCCCCTTTATTAGACCATTACTATCAGCATTCAAGCAAGATTTTTATTATACCCATTTAAAAAAGATCTCTTGATCATATTTCCCTCATCTAGTTATTACTCCTTTTCTTGACTTTCTTTTTCAACAAAACTCCTCAAAAGATTTAATCTATATTTAATTTATCTATTTTCTCTTCTACTTCTTGCTTCTAAATCCATTCTAATTTGTTTTTGTCCCACTAAAATTCTTATTGTGAATATTACCATTGGCCTTGATCTTGATAAATCATTTAGACACAATCATCATGCCTCCTCCTTGAAATATTTTTCTTCCCTTGGCTTCCAGGACATCACACTCTAGTTTTCCTCTTCCTTCCTGCTACTCTGTCTTAGTCTCTTTGCTTTGTCCTCCTGGGCTCCGTTTTCACTCATTTCACTCCCTGGGCTCCGTTTTCACTCATTTTCTCTTCTCTATCTACATTTGCTTGTGTGTGTGGTGTGTTGGGGAGGGAGAGGTAATCTCCAATCTCACAGCTTCAAATGTTTATGTCTATTCAAATGTCTCTTTACCTTTGACTCTCAAGTTTTTATCTTCAGCTTAGATCTAGTCCCTGATTTTATTTTATTTTTATTTATTTATTTATTTTTGAGTTGGAGTCTCACTCTGCTGCCCAGACTGGAGTGCAGTGGCATGCTCCCAGCCACCGCCACCTTGACCTGCCGGGCTCCAGCCTTCCTTTCGCCTCAGCCTTCCAAGTAGCCAGAACTACAGGCGCGCACTACCATGCCCCACTAATTTTTTATTTTTATTGTAGAGACATGGTCTCACCAAGTTCCCCCGGTGGGTCTCGAGCCCGCAGGCTCAAACAATCCACTCACCTCGGCCTCCCAAAGTACTGGGATTACAGACTGAGCCACTGAGCCCGGCCAATTAGTTCCTGATTTTATACTAGTATATCCAGCTGCCTTCTCAGCATTTCCAAATTGATATCTATAGGCATCTCAAGCTTCGAATATCTCAGACGGAACTTCTTATTTTGCCCTACTCCTCTCTTTTTAGTCTTTCCCTTCTCAGGTAATGAGAATGAGCCCTTCCATTGTTCGGGCTCAAATCCTGAGTCACTCTTGACTCCAGACTTCCTCTCACAGCCCACATCCAAGCCATAGTCTGTTCTTGTGGACTACCTTCAAAGTACATCCAGAATCTGACCATTTCTCACCACCTGCTGCTATCACACTCCATGTCACCAATGATCACCTTTTGACTAGATGATTGCATCATTGCCATGCTCTGCTTAATAGTCCCCCCACTCTCATCCCCTACAGGCTATTTTCAACAGAGCCTCCAGCATATCCTGCCAAATTGTAAGTCAGATCATGTCACTCCTTGCTCTGAATCCTTCAGTGGCTCCCTTTTTCCTTCAGAATGAAAACCAAGTTCATTACCATGACAAATCCCAAGTTGATTTGGTTCCCTGTGAACTCTGACCTCATTTCTCATCTCCCCCCCCCCAACTCTTTGCCCCCACACTTACTCTTTCTGGATGCTCTTCCCTGATAACCACAGAACTCACTTATTCCCCTTCCTCAAGTCTGCTCAAATGTCACTGTGTCCATGAGACTTTTTTTGAGCACTCTTAAATCCTGCCACCTATTGCTACACCTTCCCAAGACTCCCTACCTATAGTGCCTGTTTGATTTCTCCATAGTAATAATCATTTTCTAATAAACTACAAATTAGTTTATTTATCTTAATCATTGTCTGTCTTCCCACACTAGAATGTATACTCCTTTGAGGCATGGAATATTGACTCTTTTGTTCACTGATATATGCACCACATTCAATGCCTGACACATATTGAGTGCTCAATAAATATTTGTTGAAAGGGTTATTAGTTCCTTATATATTCATGGCATAGTTCTGGAAAGACACACAAGAGAATGAACACAAAGACCTCTCTGTGATGAGGAACTAGATTTCTGCAGAACAAATGGGAAAGGGAAACGTTATTTATTTCATACATTTTGAATCTTTGGATTTTATTCTTGTATTAGGTATTTAAAACAATCAAATTTGAATATTTACAAATAATTTTAAAATATTAGAGAAAGGCTGTAGTCTCAACTATGAGTTGGAATGGAGTAACAGCTTTTGGACTAATACTGTGAAGCATTTTATGCCCATAATTGATCCTTCTTTTTGCTGTGTGAGCACTTGACAAGGCATATGGTTAGTTAGTATAAGTCAGCAAAAAGGAGAGAGTTGGTGATATTCTCCATCACTGGTTGGTTCATTCTTTCTCATTCCATTGCTCCACTTTTTAAGAGAATGTATGGGAAAATGGTATTCTGGAAGGTAGGGCTCCTGAGATCAAAGTCAAACTAGCTCTTGAGCCTCAATGTCAAGATTTCATCTTCTCCTCTTAGGGGAAGACAGAAGTCAGACTGAGGCTGACAGATGGATAGTTGCTCACAAAATGAACCAATTCAGAGTCTCTGGCAGCAAGGCTGGGGCCAAAACAACACTTGATTAAACAAGTGCCAGATACCAGCTAGCACGTAATTGTGGGAGGTTATAAGTAGCAGCTATGATGTTGCTAAGCAAAGGCACTTTGTTAGCATTAAATGTTTTCCCCTTCAACTGAAATGTAATCCACAAGGGGAAATAATTCATTCTATATTATTTTTAAAAGTAACTTTTTGTCTGGAAAATAATTTACCACTACCAGAAATGTCTTCTTTTAAAAAAAGTGTATAATTGGCTGCCATTTGACATTATGTGGCATTAATAAATTCTTGAAATTCTCTCAATGTGCATTCTTTTTTTTTCTTGGCACAGAGCAATATTTTCACAATCCCAAAGATTCCCTTTCTATCTTACCTAGCCTAATCTATTGTGAAAGTTTCCCAGCCAGAGATGATTTTGCAAGAGTCAGGTTCCTGGTAAAACTTTATAGGATTAAATGGGCAAGACTAATATAATTATAAAATGTAACCATGTTATTATTATTTCTGATAAACTTTTATTCTGCATACTATGTTGCCAAGGCCTTGTCAACTAATAACTAAACTATTGGTTTATAGCTTCTTTGTAGAATTTTACTTTTTTTTTTTTTATAATGCAACTACCTACCTCAATGTGGTAAACATTTATGGAACACCACTCTGTGCAGAGTTGAGGGGCCAGATCATCCAAGTGTGATCATACTTCATCTTTATCTGACAGCAAATGCCCGTTAAAAATGCAAATCTCTAGGTCTTCCTGATGACTGGCAGGCTTTTACTCTGTGACTCTAATGCTCTCTAGGGTCTGAGAATTGCTGAGTCACATGATGAAAAATAAATAAAAGATAATGTATTTGTACCTTTGAAATGTACAATTTTATCAGTGAAGACAAACTTCACAGATAAAGTCATTTGGTTTTATTAACAAGCACCGTGTCAACACAATGAGAGACATGCCACAAAGATCTGCTCATTGAATTCATGGATGGATAGATGAATTCCGCACAGGCTAAATATGAACGTATGATAGCCAATAGCCATACTTGCTTTTCTCCCTCTTCTTGCTCCTGCTGCTCTGACTGCCTTTTATGCGATTCATTGGTTTCCCACGGTTAACAAAACAGCCCATGTCTCTGCAAGAAAGAGTGAGATTAGGCCTTGTCATCTCTGAAGTTATGCCAGCATTCTACGTAAAAGTGTGTGAACGCGGTAGTTAAGACAATGGGGACCCGGGCTTGGTGGTTCAATCTGTAATCCCACGCCTTGGGAGGCTGAGGTGAGTGGATTGCCTGAGCCCGCGGGTTCAAGACCTGCCTGGGCAACTTGGCGAGACCTCATCTTTACAATAAATCAAAAAATTAGACGGGCGTGGTAGCACACGTCTGTAATTCCGGCTACTTGAAAGGCTGAGGCCGAAGGACTGCCGAGAACAGCCACTGCACTCCAGTCTGGGCAACAGAGTAAGACTTCAACTCAAAAACAAAAACAAAAAAAGACAATGGGGGCTGGGTTCCCTGGCTCGGCCTGTAATACCAGCACTTTGGGAGGCTGAGGCAGTGGATTGCCTGAGCCCGAAGGTTCAAGACCCACCCGGGCAACTTGGCGAGACCTCGTCTCTACAAAAAATCAAAAATTAGCCAGGCATGGTAGCATGCGCCTGTAGTTCCAGCTCCTTGGAAGGCTGAGGCGGAAGGATCGCTGGAGCCCAGCCGGGTGTAGGCTGTGGTGACCGTGAACATGCCACTGCACTCTAGCTGGGGTGACAGAGTGAGACTCCAACTCAAAAAAAAAAAAAAAAAGACGATGGTAAAAACATACAAAGTGTTTCACCTACTTTGAGTGAATCCTAAACATACAATAAGTGGCTGCTAAATATATTAAAGAACAGAAATAGAGTGTGTCACATCCAACCCAGTGGCAGGGGACAATGGAGGAGAAGTTAGAAATTTGAATACAAGACATGACAGAAAAGAAGAAAATAAAAACATAGACAAAAGTAGAAAAAGTAACAATAATTAGGTAAATGTTTAGAAGTAATTCCAAATATATCAGTAATCTTAATAAGTAAAGCAAGATCAAATTCTCTAGTTTCAATACAAATATATTATTTTGAATAAAAGAACATCAAAAGACAGCTCTATTCTGTTTATAAGTGACACACATGAAATGACACACCTAAAACATAAAGACACAGAAGGATGGAAGTGAAAGGATTTAAAAAAAGATATACCAAGCAAATGTTAACAATAAATGTACTGGTGGTTGAGGTCACTGCTACCTATACCTGTAAGATTTTCAACTCATACACATTTTAAAGGAACAAGAACAAGTAATTAAATACCATGATTTCAGGTGCATGATATTTTGGCCGAATACCTCAGGGTTGTTTTAAATTCTGAGATCATTTTTTTCCCCCTGGAAAAATGCCAATTTCTAAGTTTAATTCCACAAAATAAAGTCATATTTCTATGATTAGAGATGTTAATTTCATTTTCTTATTAAAATGCTATAGATGAAGACACATTTTATATCAAACAAGTTTCAGTAGGAAATTGTGTCCTATCAACTTTTGCTGTTGCTCATGAATGTGAATGCCATGGAGGTACACTCTAAGGCCAGTAGAATCTTAATTTGGGGAATTCTGAGATCTAGCAACTTCCTCAATAACGCTCAGTCCAGATTGTCAGTGTTGGGGTGGAGAAAGAATCTTTTTCAGAAGTGAATAGTGTCCGGTTTACCCACTTTCTCAGCATCCAAGGTCTATAGAGAGACACGGCTGATTTTCAAAAGCATATGGCAGCAGTAATGAATATGAGTGTCCCAAAGAGATCTCCTGCACCCTCCATGCTTCATTGCCAGCCCTGATGATCTGGAGTCCGGTTTTATCAATACCAGGGGAGGTGGTAGGTTTTCTTATGGTCAAACCAGTAGTCTATGTTGCTTCAGGTCATTCTTTTCTTTGAGTTATTCATCTGAAGTTTCTCAAAAGAAAGTCATTTAAAGTGGAAAAGTGAGTTTAAACAAAGCTGAGAAGCCCAAATTTTTGCTAAAAAAAAAAAAAGTATGAAGGATATTGAACAGTCATTTGGGCAATCCTGGTATTGACTTGTTCTGGCCTCATTGGCAGTCCTTGAACGGTGCACTTGTATCGGGAAGGAAGGCCTCCAAGATGACCCAGCTTTCCCTGGAGAACATAGTCATTAAGCATCCTCTATTTTTCTCTTGTAGGAACACTGCACACTGAGTAAAATCCCATAATGACAGCAGAAATCTTGCCTAGTGAATCACTGGTCATTCTATTAGTTTTTGAAGTGAGGAAACGGGGGCACGTTTCTTTATAGTTTTCCTGGAGCTCTTAGTCCTTGTGCTGTATGAAATAAAACCAAAACACAGCTTGTGGTCTTTCCTTTGTTGCTCTAACAATGAGGTGTTGTGAATCGGGAGATTTCAAGACGGCTCTGTTGTAATATACATTTGGGGTAGGGTCTAACTTTTGAAGATTTGTCTATCTAGTGCTTTAAGAGGCATATCACAGGAACTGTTTTGTACCTTACAACTCTTTTTTCCTGGCTATGATTTATTGGAGCATGGTACTATAAATCATGCTTTTTGATTCCACCTTCTCTTTTGGAAATAAGTGACTCATTCTGTAAGGACCTCGCTTGTTCTTTTTATACTCTCTCTTTGAAAAAAATTTTCACTGAAAACCTTGTTTTCATCTGTTCCAATCCCTATACATGCCATTTCCCCTGTTCATTCTCATTTAAAGAATATTTCTATGTCACATGTCATCTAGTATATGCAAGAAGTAAAAAATTTAAAACACTTGAGTTTTTCATTAAAAAAAATATATATGTATACACCACACTATTGTTTGCAAACATGGTACAAATGAAATTTTATCTTATTTTACATTTTACCACAATACAGTAAGAAAGGGATTGATAGTAGCAAGATACTGCCAGGGTTGGGGGAGGGGGTACATAACGTCCATAAGGGTACTTGATCTCAAACCAGGTGAAGTAGGGACCAAAAAGAGACCCAAACTTTACCTGTACGATAACCACATATTTCTTTTGTGTACCTAATTCTGAATTGTACCCCACAACTTTAAAATAAAAAAAAATTTTTAAGAAATATCCTTATTTTGATTTTTTTTCTCTTGCCACAAGGAATATAATTTCACTGGTCTTGGGATATATGAATTCAAATCACAAGTCAGTTTGTATGAAATGTTTATTTTCTTAAAGCCAAACTTCTAGAAAACCATAAAGAAAATAATCATATTTTTTACAACACCGCAGGTAAACAACAAGCATATTTAGAAACTAGGAGATTTTAAAACGAACAACAGGATAAATCAATAACTCCCACATGGCGGGAAGAAATGATTTTCTATTCAGGATATCAAACAAAACTTACATGATATTAATGGCTGAATGAACAGGCTTCCCATTTGCACTTGCATGAGGGGGAGGTTAAGGATTGGCAGTTGCTCATATAAATCAAGTCTGGTAAGAACCGTATGAGTAAGTGTTTGACATTTTCAGTTGGAAAGGAGCAGCTTGTCTTCAGTTCCGAGAAGCCTTCCCCTTGTGACAATCATCCTTTTCCTCTTTTGATGAACCAGATTTTTAATATCAACTTTGCATAAGCAAATGCACTGCAGTCCAAAGGGCAGAACTTTGTGAGGTGGCAATGTCGCCAAGATGAAAGGGGAAAATGTGACCAGATTTACCCATCAAAACCAACTCTATTGTTTGTGTGTTTGCCAGTGCTTTCTACTAAAGCTCTTTCTACTCACTTGTGTTTCGCAATTCTTAAATTCAAAGAAATAGGGAGAAATGGTAACCTATAAATCAGATTTTTTTCCTACTATACGTCAGCTTCACAGAGGGATCTAGTTTCTTACTGATCATATATCTTATGTGGCCATTCCTGTTGAATAACTACTAACCCAACATCTATTTCTGAAGGCCTACTAAGTTCCCAGAAATTTGTGCAATCCATAGCCAAGAAAAGCTATGTTGCCTTGAAGTACTCATACAAAAGACCACTCAAGACATCTAAGTTCTGCTCAGTCTCGACCATTGGCCCTGTGATCACAGCAAGTCATCTGATCTCTTGGCTTTGCAAAAATGAGAAAATTGAAAGAAATATTTTTTAATGCACCTTTTAGCTCAACTATTATAGCTTCAATTATTCTCATCTATCCTCAACCTGAACTTGCTTCTCAAACTATAAAGGAGCAAGTGGGAGGAAATCAAATAGAGTGCAAAACAATGGTAGTGACAAAGTGCGTTAAAATTTAAGGCAGTGCCCAGGCACACCATTGTAAAAGCGATGTCCTTTCATCTCATGTAGACACGCATGACTCCACACCCATATAAAAGAACTGAATCAAATATCTTCGAGAGCTATGTGTCAGAACATAGGTGGAGACATTTACGTTTAAGCAACACACCGAATGTCCTGAAAGTAACCTTGAGAGATTCACTGTGCCCTCAGCGAAACGGGCTTGGGCGTGGAGGAAAAGGGCCAGGCCTCTGGTCTTGAGGGCAAAGAATTTCCAGTATGGGTCAATTACAGTTAATGCATATTCAATACCTTGGAACTCATTTCAATGTAATAAATGTTAGGTCTCTAGCTTGATTCACTCTTGAGTTGGTTTAGTATGCACCCCTGAAGCTTTCTACTTTGACTCCAATATTACTCTTGTAGCCACTGGCTGCTAGCCATGATGTGTAAACACACTTCCTCTTGAACACAGTTCCACTTGCTTGACCTTGTTTCTGGTGTCTTCCTTTCATCTTTAGGGTTTTTTACTACTGCAGAAAGACAAACCCCAAACAATATGTTGTAGTGTGTTGTAGCAGCAGTTTCTGATTGAACTGATTTTCCTTATAAGCATTAGTCGCCTAGTTAAAAAAACCAAAAAAAAAAAAAAAAAAAAGGATTAGCAAGGAGTCAATACCTCAGAAGTATCGAGATTAGACTCAAGAAATGCATGAGACTCATTAAAAGTGCAAACACTTCCACTTAAGTTACCCAGCCTCTCTCCCACTTTAAAGAAAGTGCATAAGTGCATTTTCTTGCCATGATTAAGGAAAAGTAAGGGAATAATCAGGCACTTTTATATAATTATGTATATAACCTTTTAAATAACCTTTAACATTTTAAATATAATTCCAACTTTGCATTGAGGAATTGAAAGCTTAAAATGGTTAAGTAGGTCGGGTGCTGTGGCTCAAACTTGTAATCCCAGCACTTTGGGAGGTCGAGATAAGGGATTACCTGAGCCCTCAGGTTCGAGAACAGCCTAGACAACTTGGTGAGACCTCATCTCTACAATAAGTCAGAAAATTAGCTGGGCATGGTAGCACATGCCTGTAGTTCGGGCTACTTGGAAGGCTGAGGTAGAAGAATCGCCTGAGTCCAGCAGGTCGACGCTGGGGTGGCCATGAGTGAGCCACTGCACTCCAGCCTGAGCAACAGAGTGAGACTCCAACTCAAAAACAAAAACAAACAAACAAAAATGACTAAGTAACTTATCCAAGATCATAAGCTTAATATGTGGTAGAACGGGATTAAAATCCTTGATGCCCAAATTCTATTAATTTTAGAAGCCTGTCTTGTTTATCAAATCATAAAATGGCAATTATCTTTGTTTCTCCCCAAATTCTGAAGATGCCAGGTCAAAAAAGGATAGTAAGTGACAGATATACAAAGGAATGTAGATTGTAGTACCTATATATTTAATTAATTTAAACTAGTTTCTGCAATGCTTTGGGTAGAATAAATAAAAGTATAGGTGCTTCCCAGATGAGATTGAGCTCCCATCATTTTGCATCTCAAGAATAATGTAATTTTCCTTCTATATTGATTCCATATGATATCATGAAGCATCATTGTAAATGTTTGATTCATAAATATGAATAATTGTTTTTAAATTAAAGATGTAACATTGAAATGCTTGTAATTAAATGTTATTTTGAAAATTTTATTTTTATATCAAGATATCCCCTGAAATGGTAATATAATTAATGGTATTATATCATTTTATTTATAAAGTGATTTTAGGAACTCACTTATACGGAGTCATCATTAGCCTTGCAAGTTCTAACCTCATTGATAAAAAGTAAATCACTAGTGAACATCATTAAAGGCTGGAAGGTTCTTATGCCACTGATTCTAGCCACAGTACTAATAGATGTTTTTGGTTTGATGTCAGTTGTTTGTCAGGGAATTATGATAATATTTTTCAAAAAGCTTTGCTTTGACTTCCATTATACTGCGAGACTATTTTTTTCCCAACCTCCCTACCATCTGCCTTGATTCTACATTGGAAAATCTCCCAGATATTCCATCCAGAAGGGCTAAGTGAAATCAATATGGCAACAGCAGATTGCTGATGCATTCCAGCTTTTAAGTGGGATGTTGTTATGATTAACAGTGGCCCAGCTCTTTACCTCTCTATTATCCCAATGCCATCTCAGAACATTTCAGTTGCTCATCAGATTCAATTAATTCTATATGCTTCCTAAAAATGCAGCATAAGGCTGAAAGTAATATGAAGAAAAAAAAAAAATTGTATTTAGCTTTTGGCGGGGTTGGAATGATATGGTTTTCCTTTTTGTCTATTTTGGTTAAAGATTGATCAGTATATAAGAATACCATGTGTTTTAAAATAGGTGCAAGGAAAATCATTACAAGATCTATTCTTTTATATGCCATATGCTTAGCTAGAGATTATAAGAAAACTTGAACTTTTAAAAATATTACTACCCCAAATAAGAATCTTTTAAAAACTTTATAGCTAATTGTATTTTATGTTATATGATTTTCTTTATAACTTTATAACGAATGAACTTAATAATTAATTATGCAATCTATAGTTGCTGATTTTTCATAATCCAGCCACTAATGAGTATGTTTATCTCTATAATAACAATTAGAATATTAGGGGATGGCATTTTACACTGGGGTATTTCAGGGTAATGAGTAGGATCTGATTGTGGCCGTGGGAGTGGGTGGTTGAAGTAGACTTGAGGTTCAAGGGAACTGGAGACAGTTGATCATATGGTGATGCTAGAGTGATGCAAGAATCATTTTCATACAGGAATCTCTCAGGAGTAGGGCAGGTATTAGGAAAATAAATTTAGGAGGCGATTAATTGCAAATATCAGGGATTTTAATTAATGCAAAAATTGAATTATCTGGTTCATATAAGTGAGACGGGTGGGGTGAATCTTAACACCTAACATAGGACATTTTTCTTGCTCTATCTCTCATGTTACTTTTTTGCGGTTACTTCATTCCTTGCTGTTACAAACGAATGATCTCCATATGGCATGGAAGATGGCCGTCATGGGCATCCCCAGATCTCCAACTTCCAGGTTTAGCAGAGCCTACAGAGAACTTATGTCTTACAAACCCCCCACGCAACTCCCAGGACAAGATTCTCTGTGGTTCTGTTTGAAACCCATATCCTCCCCTGGATCAATCACCTTGGTGAAGAAACAGGAATCCTGTGCTTGCTAGACAAAGCTTATGGGGGCAAGACACTGGGACTCTTGTTATCATCTTATTTTACATTTCTTTGATTAATAACTGAATTGAGCATTTTAAAATATAATTTTAGATCATCTGAATTTCCTACTATGTGAAAAACCTATTTGTGTCTTTTGTTCATTTTTCTACAGAATCATTTGCCTTTTTTCTACTGACATTCAGTATTTCTGTACATATTCTAGATAATGTTGTTGGTGATATATGTTGTAAAATTTTTTTGTAGTTTGGGACTTGTCTTCCACTGTATGTTTCCTGATGATAAAACTTATATTTTAATGTGATTAAATGTATTGTTTGTTTGTCTTTTAAAAATAATTTTCAAACTCCTGAAATAAAAATATATTCTCCAATATTTTAAAAATATTTAAAATTTTGCCTTTCATATTTAAACGATGTAGAATTTATTTTTTGTGAATGGTATGAGGTAGTGTTCAAATCTCATTTTTTCCCACGTCATTAAGCAATTGTCCCAGAGCATGTTCTTGAAGAGGCATCTCTTTTCCTAGATTTATGTTGCCATCCCTGTCATAAATCAACTATCTTGCCTCTCTATCCAGTTTTGTTGGTATTTTTATCTATCTTTGTAGTAGAACTACAGTGTTTTAATTGCTACAACTTTAAATCAGTATTGTAGGGCAAGTTCTCAAAGCCTATTCATCTTTTTCAGTAGTCTTTGCCTTGTTGCATTTTAATGAACATTTTAAAATTACCTGGGTGAGTTCTTAAAAACAAAATAACCCTGGTGAAGTTTGGGTCTTTAGGTACATTTGGAGAGGACTGTACCTTTTTAATGATAGCAAGCCTTCCTACTCCTGAACATGTTATATTTCTTCATTTAGTTATGTCTTCTTTAATGTCATTCCCTAAAATTATAAAATTTTATCCACAATGATCTTCTATGTCTTTTGTGAATGTTTTAGATACTTTGTATTTCTGGTGCTATTTTAAATATTATCTATTTGTTAAACTACACTTTCTCCATTGCTGTTGATGTTGCAAATTTAAGTGTTTGGATCTATTTTTAGCCAATTGCTAAACTCTCTTATTAATTCTAATAATATCTGTTAATTATTTTGAGTTTTCTGTGCAGATAATTATATCATCTGTGAAAATGATTTTGTGGGTTTTTTTTTTTTCGATTCCAGTCCTTATATTTTTAAATTTCTTATCTGCATGTTACTGCACAAGCAAGGACCTCTAATGCATCTCTAATAGAAGCAGATAGTGGACATGCTTCCTTTGCCCCTGGTTTTAAAGTGATTGCTTCTAACATTTTACTGCTAAGAATGTTTTGATCTAGGTTTTTGGAGCATCCCTTTACAAAGTTCAAAACATTCCTTTTTTATATCTAGATAACTAATGATATTTATCCTGAATAAATCAATCTTATCAATGGCTTTTCTCCATTCATTGAGAGGATTTATGATATTTTCTCCTTTTACCTATTAATATGGTAAATTGTATTTAAAGACATATTGCCAAATCACTTTTGTAGATTTGGGATAAATTCAGTTTGATCATACATGTGCTGTATGGTCATATCTTTCATAAACAGTACTAGATTGTGTTGATTGATATTTTGCTTAGAATACTCTGGGCCCTTGGAAGAAGTTAGACTGTAATTATCCTTTCTTGCATGGATTTGTGTACTTGGTTACCAAGGGTATGATAACTTCATAGAATGAGTGGAGGTGACATACATGCCATCTTTTCTTTTATTTGGCTCAAAATGTCTTTACTTGAAAGAAAAGTTTGTAAAAGAAAAGATCAGTTGGCATGCTGCTTCAGGTTGATAGTTTAAAATTCTCAGCACAGTAAAAACATTCTTCTATCTTCTTTTGACTTCTAGTGCAACTGAGAATATTGATGACTCTAAAGTATAGAAAGGTCTTTTGTACCCATTTCTGATCAATTCTCACCACCTGTAGACAAGGTATTGTTGATCACCATATTAGTTTTGCCTATTCATGAACATGTTGTAAATCAGATTAGATAGTCTACACACTTTTGTGTCTAACCTTATTTTTCTTAACACAATATGTTTGTGAATCATTCATGCAGGCATATGTATCAGTAGTTCTGTCTTTTTATGTTGCTGAGGAATATTCCACTCTATGAATGTGAGCCAACATTTTTATCCATTTCCCTATTAATAGACATTTGGGTTTTTACCATGTTTTCCTATTATGAATAAAGCTGTTCTGAACATTCATATATTCATTTTGTAGCATATATTTTTCATTTCCATGTATTCATACTTACCTAGGAGTGGAATTGCAGTGTTATAGGTGAATGTTCAACTTGTTAAGAAATCATCAATTTTCTGAAGTGCATGTACCATTTTACAACCCCAACAGCAGTGTATGAGTTTCATTTGCTTCACATTCTTACCAACTGGGGGTTATTAGTCTTTAATTTTAGCCATTCTAGTAAGTGTGAAATGTTATCGCACTTCAGTTTTAGTTTGCATTTCCCTGTTGTTCAGTGATGTTGAAAACATTTTTGTATTCACATTGGCCACGTGTATGTATTCTTTTGTTGACCAATTGAATATATTCTTTCGTGAAGTGTCTGTTCAAGTCTTTCCCTCATTTTTAATTGGGTTTATTTTCTTTGTTGTAAATTTATAAGAAGTCATTTGTGTATTCTACATACAAGTCATGAAGGTTTTCGCTCTGTGGCTTGCATTTTCATTTGCTTAATGTTCTATTTTGATGAGCAGAAAATTTTAATTTAGATGAAATTGAACTTATTAATTTTATTTTATATTTGGTGTCACTTGAATGCACTCTAAGAAATATTTGCATACTTAAGGTTGCAGGAATATCCTCCTACATTTTCTTTTAGTTTCATATATTCACTATGATTTCATATATTTATATATTCCACATAAATTTTAGAATCAGCATATTAATTAATGCTCCCCCAAATTGAGACTTACTTAATCTATGGATCAATTTTAAAATATTGCATCTTAACAAAATAAAGTCTTTAAATGCATAAGCATAATATATCATCTTTGAAATGTTCTCAGTATGGTTTTATTGTTTTTATTATGGAAGGCTTCCATAAATTTGGTTAAATTTATTCCTAAGAATTTTATATTGTTTGATGTTATTGTAAATGAAATTGTTGCAGATTTTGTTTTCCACTTATTTGGTGCATATGTGTGTATCTACCTATCTAACTCAAGTTTGTAAATTGTCTTGTCTTCTACAATACTGCTAAGTACATGCTGTATTTGTTTTCTATGCTGCATAACAAATTACTACAGTTCAGGGGCTTGACACAGCATACATTTTTAAAAATAGTTTATGTGGGTCAGCAGTCCAAACAAGGTGTAGCTGGGACTTCTGCTTAGTATTTCCAAGGTGGTAATTAAGGTGTGGGCCAGAACTGTGTTCTCATCTAGAGGCATATATGGGGAAGTGTCTGTTCCCCTGCTTTCATGATTGATAGCCCTATTCATTTTATTTTGACTTTGGAATGTATACAAGCTTGCTTCATCCAGCAATGGAAAGAAAGACTCTAGAATGAGTCTGCTACCAAGATTAAGTCTTATATAACAAAATGCAATTGTGGAAATGGTATCCCATCACCAGTCATAGAATAAAATGTAATCAAGGGGTTGGCATCCCAACACCTTTGCCTTATCTGTTGTTAGAAGCAAGTCATTGGTTAACCTATAAGAAGAGTGCATTATGAAGAATGTGGACACCATGAGTGGAAATCATGGGGGTTTCTCAAAGTCTGTCTACCACATATATATGAAGAGAGACCCCAAAATACCCGGAATCGTGTTTGAAAGGCGGACCTCTTGTAGTACACTTAGAATTTGTTCCTCCAGATCAAATGGCCAACCAAAGTTTTTATCTGGAAGTTTTAAGAAGGTTGTGTCATGATTTGTGGAAGAAACAGGCCGAGTTGTGGCAAAAAGGTGACTGGTTCTTACACCATGACTCTGCACCTGTCCACACCATAATGAGTGTTCAGTAGTTTCTGAACAAAAAGCAATATGACCCCCCCCCATACCCCACCCACCCTATTCACCCAATCTTGCCTTGAGCAATGTTTTGTTTCCCTGGATGGAAAAATTCTCAAAAGGAAACGTTTGGCTAATGTGGAAGGGGTGAAACAAAAAACAGCAGAAGCACTCATAGACATCAAAATTAAAAAACATTTTAATCGATGTATTACATGAAACGGAGAGTACTTTGAAGTTGACTAAGGTTTAAACATGTAAGAATAAATACACAATTTTTAAATAAATAAATTCCAGTTTTGGGTGGTTCCCCTTATATTCATTCTAGTTAGTAATCTGTAAATTACTTAGAAATATTGTCTGAAAATAGAGATGATTTGACTTCCTTTTCAATATCTGAGTTTTCTTTTTAAAAATACTTTTACTTACATCGTTGAACTGGTTTGAACCCCTAGTAAAATATTGAATAATAGTGTTATGCTTTGTCCTGATCTTAGGGTGAAAGGTTTCAATATTCCATCATCAGATATGCTGGTAACTATAGGGATTTGTAGATGTTTTTCATCTGATTGACATTCTCTTCTGTTCCAATTTTGCTGATAATTTTTAAATGATGAATAGATATTGAATTTTGTGATTTTTTTCCATCCTCTATTGAGATACTTATATGATTTTTCTCCTTTATTTAATTAATATGGTAAATTATATTGATTTTTAGCTGTTAAACCAATCTTTCACTACCTGGACCAACCACATTTGTTTATAATGCATTATTTAAAAAAATATTATGATTTCAATTTGCTAATATTTATATGCGCTAATTGTCTTAGAAAATATTGATTTGAAATTTTCTTTTTTTTTTTTTTAAATGTCTATCAGATTTTGGCAACAAAGTTATTCTGGCCTTATAGCACATGTAGATGTATGCATACTTTTCTTCTATTTTCTAGACATTTTATATGCATTGGTATTTTTTTCTTAAATTATAGCACGATCACTTAATCTACCTGAGATTGGAGTTTTCTTTCTGGACAGGTTTTTGGTTATGAATTTAATTTCCTTAATATATATTAGAGCTACTCCATTTTGCTTATATTAATTTTGAAAAGGTGTGTTGTTAAGAAGTTTGTCTATTTTATCGAAGTTGTCAATAATTTTGCAATAAAATTATTTATTTTAAAATTTTCATATCTAACCTATATATCTACTCTATCTGATATATAATTGCTAGTTTGTGCTTTCTTTGTTTTTTCATTATTGATGTTGCTAGAGGGCTTATAGGACCCCTACCTATTACCATACACAAAAGTCAACTCTAAATGGACCAAAGACCTAAACGTAAAACCTCAAAGTATAAGAACCTTAGAAAATGCAGGAGACACCTGTATGGAAATTGGAACTGTCAACCAATTCCTGATCAAAACCCCCAGTGCCCATGCCATAAGAGATAAGATAGACAACTGGGACCTCATCCGACTGACAAGCTTCTGCAAAGCTAAAGAAACCATCAAGAGAGCAGGGAGACAGCCCACAGACTGGAAAAAATATTTGCCAACTGTGTATATCTGACAAAGCCCTAACATCTACGATCTACAAGGAACTCAAATGTGCCAAAAAGAAAAAAAAAAGCCCCATTCAAAAGTGGGCAAAAGATATGTATAGACACTCTCAAAAGAAGACATATGAGCAGCCAACAGATGCATGAAAAAATGCTCACTGGTCATCAAAGACATGCAAATTAAAACCACACTGAGATACCACCTTATTCCAGTCAGAATGGCCATCATCAATAACTCAAAACATAACAGATACTGGAGAGTATGTAGGGTAAAGGAGACACTCCTACACTGTTGATGGGAGTGTAAACTAGTACAACCTCTGTGGAAAACACTGTGGCAATTCCTAAAAGATCTAAAAATCGACTTTCCATATGGACCCAGCAATCCCCCTACTAGGAATATACTCAGAGGAACTAAAATCACTCTATGGAAAAGATACCTGCACACACATGTTTATTGCAAAATTGTTCACAATAGCAAAAACATGGAACCAACCGTGCTGCCCATTGAAAGAGAACTGGGTAAAAATGCTTTACATATACGTGATAGACTATTACACAGCCACAAAGAAGGACAAGATTATGAACTTCACAGCAACTTAGATGGATTTAGGGTCTATAATACTGAGTGATCTATCTATCACAGAAACAAAGAACTGAGTATCACTTGTTCTCACTCATAATTGGACATTGAACAATTATCGTAATACTATAAGCAAAGGATTGGCAGTAGTGGGAAACTACCAGGGGAAGGGGGGACACACCTTATCAACAAGGGTAACTTCATATTGAACATTTGTATATCTAACGCTGAATTGTACCCCACATCTTTAAAATTAAAAATTAAAAAAATATATTTTCAAAGAACTAACTTTTAGCTTAGTTAATTCCACCTGTTGATTGCTTCATTGATTTCTGCTCTTTTCTGTTTCTCTCTTCTTTTGGTTTATTCTGCTTTTCTTTTCCTATACTTTTTAGTTGTAAACTTATTGTTAAAAGTATTTATTTTGTCCTGATATAATCAGTTAAAGGTGTACATTTTCCTCTAAAAACTGCTTTAACTTTCTTTTACACATTTTGATGTTTTCTTATTGCTCAGTTAAGAATGATCATCTAATGTCTCTTATAATATTTTTAACTAATGGATTATTGAGATCAGCAGTGCTCAGTTTCCGTTTTGAGGGATTTTGAAATGTCTTATTCTCATTGACTTTCAGTTCTTCTGTGGTGACAGCATATTCTAGAAGGTTTTTATTTTTCTTAAGTTACTGAGACTTCTTTAAGGATACTACATGTTATCAATCTTGGTAGACTTTTCATTTTGCATGCCAACTGCTGTTGTTGGATGTAGTTTTTTTAAGTGTCAATTTGGTTTATATATTTTATACCATTGCCTTTTTCTGTATAGTTGTTTTAACACCTATTGAGAAATGGTGTTAAGAATTTCCAACTATCATTCTGAACTTTTCTATCTTTCCCTTTAGATTTGTCAGTTTTTACTTTTTATATTTTGAATCCATATTATCAGATTTCACTCATTTTTAGTGCTATGTGTTTCTAGTGAATCAACCTTTTTAAATTATGAAATGGCCCTCTTTATATCTTGTCTTGAAATTTGCTTTGTTTAATATTGATATAACCACACTAACTTTCTTATTTTTACATTTTACATGGTAAATTATTTTCCATTTCTTTAGCTTTCAACCTATCTGTGATCTATACTTAAATCATGTCTCTTATAGACAACATATATATAGTTGAGCCTTACTTTTTTATTTAGTTGTAAAATCACTGCCTTTTAATTGTAGTGTTAGTTCATTTATTATTAATGTAATTATCATTGTAGTTAACTTACAGTCCACCATTTTACTATTTATCTATTGATTTGTCCCATCAGTTTTCCATTTCTCCTTTCTTGCTTTCTTTTGGGTTAACAGAATTTATTTTTTAATATTTCATTTTTGTTCTGCTAATTTTTTTTAAGTATACCTTTTGGATTTGTTTCTTTGTGTACATTATATTTACTCTAGTGATTATAATATACACTCTTCTCACAGTCCATTTAGTGTTAAAATTTTTGCTGCTTCATATAAAACATGAGTATATGCTGCAATACAATTCCATACCCCTTTCCTTTGTGTTATTGTCATGATATATTTTAAATCTACATTTGTTATTAACCTCACAATATAATGCTATGACCTACAAATTATTAATTTACATACATAATTGCTTTTGTAAAAGATGAAATGTTTTGTAATTTGGGGGTTTTCGCTCATATCTTATTAAACTTAATGTTTGGGAATCCTTCTTCTTTTTTTTTGATTTTTATTGTAGAGATGAGATCTCGCCAAGTTGCCCAGGCAGGTCTCGAACCCTCAGGCTTAGACAGTCCACTCACCTCGGCCTCCCAAAGGCACGGGATTACAGGCTGAGCCACCAAGCCCAGTGGGAATCCTTAAAGTGTATATTTGGATTGCTCTCCTCCAAAGAAGGTTTAAATTCATTTCTTTTTTGTTACTGTTGTTGTCTTTGGTTGAGAAACCAATTCTTTTTTTTAATACTTTATTTTATTTTTAAAACGTGGGGTACAAGTCAGGATTAGAAATCTATGAGCAGGTGAAGTTTGGGCCTCCAACTGGTCCTCACTTCCCCTGGTTTAGGATCAGGCACCCTTTATGTTGTTACATGCCTTCCCCTTCTTTCCTCCCCAGCAGTGTCCCCCAGTTGCCTATTTTACTAGGAACCACTGAGTGGTACCAACTATGGCCATGAAGATCCTATCTTAATCAATTCTCATCTTCAATTACCCCTTATTCCAGAATTAATTCTCCTGATCGCAGTCCTATTACTAGAGCCCCAAGCAACCGCCTCTTTAGTGTTTGCTTATAGCTTATATTTCAGGATTTAGGGCATAGCTTTTTTATTTGTAACTTGAAGATCCACCTTGTTTTCTTAAAAATTCAGCAATAGTTGTGATTTATCTCCAATCTAATTGTAATATAGTAGGAGAACTTTCTGATTATGTAGTCTATTGTACTTCTGAAGGGACAATTCTCTACTTTTTTAAAAGTAAATTTAAAAAAGAAATTTTTGGTTTCATTAAAGTAATATGTTACCGTAGGAAAATTTTTTTTTAACTTATAAGGATCTAAAGTTAGAAATAAACACCAGCCTTCCTCAATCTTCAGATAAAACCACTAATTTTTTTTCTCCTCTTATGGTTCCAATTATGATCTTAATTATATAATCCTATTTGTAAATCTTAATTTATTGACTTTATATGGAATTATTGACTACCTGCTATTAAAGTTGAGGAAATTACTACTCATATTCTTCTTTCCATTTTACTTCTACCTACTAATTTAGGTGCATAATTATGTTTGCATTGCCAAGCTTTATAATGTTTACATTCTGCTCAGTAAAAATAGTTAAATATTTTATGCTTTGTCTAAAGAGTGATTTTAAAAATTTAAATATTATTTTAAAATCTGCATTTACAGTATTAGGCTTACATAGTGGAAAGTTTGTTGACTGTAGAACCAAAAAAGTGTTTGAATTGATAGTGAGGATAATATAATCATATACTTTTATATCAATAAATCATACCTTACTTACTATTAAATTGCTAGAAGGAGAATCATTCAGTCCAGATCTCAGTCTAATGGATCCTGTGTTATTATTTTTTAAGTTTAAATTCCATATTGATCAATAACTTTATTGTTTTTGATTTTTCACATTTTTCCTTAAGTTTTTTCATCTTTTTTCTTGTTTTTGTTTGTTTAGCACAGGAAACTTGGTAGTAATATTACTGAATTTTTGTGTTTCTAAAGTGTGTTTTTTCTTTGTCCTCACACTCAATTTATAGATTGGATGGGTAGATAATTTTATATTAAAATGTATTTTTCTCTCTTCCCTTTGAAGGCTTGACTGCTTCATGTTTATGCATTCAGTACTCTTGCTAAGAAGGCTGATGTCAATCTTCTCATCTTTCTTTGTCTGCAACCTTCTTCTCTCTATATAAACGTTTAAGATGTTCTCTGTGTCTATGAAGTGCTGAAACTTTTTATCAAGGAGTATGGTTGTGGTTCAACTGGTCCAGCAATTTCCTAAGCAGGTATATAATTAATCATCCTGATGATTTTCCTTCCAGTACACTCCTACAATTTTTTCAATTTTTCATTTTATAATTTTATTGATTTTCAGGTGCTTCCTTGGGTGAAACACTTCTTATCTCTGTTGTTGGGCTGTATACATATATCCTACCTCTGTTTTCTCTATTAATATTATCCCATATTCTTCAACTCAGAAAAATTATAAACATCTATGCATCTACCACCCTGAATTAGCAACCATTTACATTTGTTTCAGATAATTACTTTAAAAAAATAGATGAAGTCTGCTTTGTGACCCTTCCCAATCTAATCTTCCTCCTCTCCAGAAGCACTCATTCCTGAAAATTAGGTTTACATCCATCTAGTTCCTATCTTCATAATTTTATTTCATTTATTCTCATAAAGAATATGTAGTTTTATTTTGAAATTTTTCATTGACACATATATTGTGAATGGAACATGCATAATTTTTTAAATTGCTTGTTTTTACTCAGTTCTATGTTTTTGAGATCAATGCTGATACACACACACACATACACACACACACAGCACTTATTTTCTGTTATTTCATTGTGGACTTGGGAGAAAAAGAGATGCACATTGTTTACTTAATGTTCTATCTTAAACTCTGAACCTAATAAATAATAAATTAAAAAATAAAAACAGATAAGACATGCAATGAATGAGTATAGAATTACACACACACACACACACACACACACACACACACCATATATATACATGGAGAGAGAGAGAAATACAGCTATATACTTACTATATTTAAGGGGTATTTATGTTTTTAAGTATTTCATATATATGTAGACTAATAAGATTAGAAGTTACATTTCTTTTGATTAAATTTTGTAGTTGTTTAAATAGATACCATCCAATCAGAATGGAGGAATTATTTTTAAATGTTCTAAATATTGATTGTGTTAGCACACACATTCTAAACCTTTCCTATTGCATTTCCTAGGCAATGGGAGGTGATGTTTTCAGTTGTGCTGATCCCTCCTGTGGGCCGGTTCTGAGTAGACTCCAGCTGGAGCCTTATCCTCCATTCTTTAGGTGTCTTTGACACACTGGGAATAAAATTAACAAAGGATGTATTCATCGGTTCAAGGGCCTTTCTTAAGACTGCTTTTTTATGAGAAAATAAGTAGTATATTTATTTGAAGACCAGCCTGTTCTTTAACCACTCAAGTCACTGACTTTAATTAGCAGTTACTAAATTTATCTTGTGAGAACCGACTGCTTTAGGAAGTTTTGCAAGGTTGACAGGTCGTCTCTATATTTCCCTATTCTCTCCACTGTCCTTTCTCCCTTCATCTGTCTCCTCACCTCTTTCTATTCTTTTAGCCTGTCTTCTCTCCATTTCTGTTCTTTCAGTTTCAAGAATAACAAAATAAAACAAAATAGATGGAACCAGCTCTCCCTCCCAATATGGTCCTTATTTAAGGGGCGATTTAGTTCTTCTGGAGAAACATGGTCCACATATATGAGATGATGTGGCATGTTGCCCATTTAGGTTGTTTGGAGATGAGGCAGGTAGAGGGTGTGGGGAAGCAGCTCTGAGGAAAAGAACGTGGCCTACTGAAAAGTTTTCCAAGCCAATTAATTTTACAAAGACTGTTTTAAAATTCAACATAAATGTGTGTGACTATGTAACATAAATATATGTTTAATATATACATATGTATATATGTATATGTATAGACATACATTTAATATAGACATATATTTAATAGAAACAATATAAATATAATACATTTAATAGAAATGCTTAGCATAAATTATATATTTACATAACATATTTAATATATTTTCTATATTTAACCATATGCAATATATTAAATAAATATATTTATTTATTTATAAAATGAGATAGTATGACCTAACAGTTAAGAAAACCAGACTGTCTAGGTTCAAATCCTGTCTCTACCATCATGAGCTCCAGGACTTGGACAAGGTTCTTAATCTTCTTTTGTTTTAGTTCCTCATATATAAATTGCAGGTAATAATGGTACCCACCTCATAACATGGCTGATCAAATGAGTTAGTAATTGTAAAATGCTTAGAATAGGGCCAGAAGTGTAGTAAGCAACATATAAAGCTTACTAGTTAGATAAAATAAGAAATAAATAGAAAAAATTTGAACAAGAAGGTCAGCCATAAATTATATTACAACAATATGCTTTGCAAGCATATTTATTCTTGGGCAAGCTTGAAGTTAGAAAATAAGCATATTTTCAAAGGAAAATGTGGTGTGCAAAAAAAAATAGTAGAAATGAATAAACCCACAATGGTTTGCAATTTTATCTACGGAATCACAATCATTTGTAACTTAATTAAAAATAGCTCTTAGTATTCTTAATTTAAAGTTTACTCACATTCACTTCCTTAGATTATAAAGGCTTCTTCACATCACCACGTTCCTCCTTAAAATATTGCAAAGCCTTTTCTGTTGAGTACACGAACAATGCTAATTTTAGCTCCAATTGTATTTCCAAAGAACCTTAAAAAGTGTTAAGCTGGACTGTTTTCAAAGAACAATTCTATAACAAGAAACTAGACTATGGTTTGAAAGCGATTGGTCTTATTAACTAGAGGGGAAAGCATGGGCTGATGGAAAAGGAAAAAAGGAACAAGGTGATGATTATATCTTACGCTTTCATCTCAGGCTTCCCAAAGTACCTGAAACCAAGTCTCATTATCATTTCTTTAAATAGATGAAGCAAGTGAGATAGTGAGCTAAGTGTGCTTCCCAAGGTCACACTCTAACTTGCTAACATAGCGATAAAAATCCAATATACTTGATTAGTGTCCGCTGCACACTCATCCTCTCCGCATCGATTTGGTGTGTGATGCAGAAAGTAGATGGGCAGGATGATCTTCGAAATCTTTCCAACCCCGCCATCTTGTTCAGTGGTCCCTTTTTTTATTCACTGTTGATTGCACCTAGACAACCTTTCCTTCACACTTTCTGTTCAGGCGGAATTGCTGCTGATAGAGAGCGAAAATGACATATCTGATCCTTGGCTGGATTCTTGTGCCACCTCAGCTCTTTCTTATCTTTTCAGCTCCCTGGGAAGATTTTAAGTCTCTGGAAGTGTTTTTGCTCTATGGTGGTCTTTGTTATATTGATCACTTTCTCTTGGAATGCCAGTCGTGTGTGTGTGTGTGTGTGGTTGGTTTTAGAAAGCGGTGCAGATTTCATTAATTGTGAATGACTTTTTTCTTCTGAATTCTCTTGAGTTTAACCCATTGGCCATGTCTTTGAGCCCATTTGAAAAGAAGCATATAGGAAGGGACCCTGAGCTGTCTAATAATAGGGTAGCCTATAGAGTCATGGGAGCCTATTGAAATTGAAAGCAATTAAAATTAAAAATTCAGTCTCTCACTTGTACTTGCCATATTTCAAGCACTGAATTGCCACACATTCTCTCTCTTGCCTTTAGTCTTCTTATCCCTAGAGGGGAAGAATTAGATGAGATGAGTTTACAATTTCCTTAGCACTAGCATTCTGTGATTTTTTTGCAGGGAGTTTTCTTGAGTTTGGCCTACCTTGGGTTCAGTATTGAGTTTCTGTAAACAGAGAGGCTTTTTCTTTCTTCCCTTCCCTTCCCTTCCTTTTCTTCCCTTCCCTTCCCCTTCCTTCCTTCCTTTTCTTTCTCTCTCTTTCATTTTCTCTCTCTCTCTCACTCTCTCTCTCTGCCTCTTCCTCTCTGTCTCTATCTCTCTAGCTAGCATAGTGTACTTTTCTTACATTCATCATGTATGTTGGAACCAAGTGCTTGACAAAAAATATGGTAATATATTCAACAAAAGCTTTGTGTACTAAATATAGAGTCAGTTTTAAAGAGCATTTGTTTTCTTTTATGAGTGTTGGCAGGTGTTTTACGATGAAATAGGTCTCAGAGAGAGATGAGGACACGTTCTATTTTGAGATAAAAGCTGTATCTAAAATATAGAAATGACACTGTTATAAATGCTATTACAGTTAATGAAATCAGGATAGCAGTTGATTTTTATTTGATTGTATGAGGCAAATTCTCCCACATTTTTCTGTACAAATTTTGAGCATAGACTGGCAGTAAAGCCTACTGTCAATCAATCAGAACCACTAAGTTGGTTTCTACTTTTTTTTTTGGGTAGCAGTGAGCTGAGAAAAATAGTGGTTAACATTGTAGAGTTTAGAATTTACTTCTCCTTTCTCACTACTCCCTTGAAAGGGCAGCAATTAATTATCTGTGAGAAACATTTATAAACCTTAGTTTACAAACTAAAACAAATGATTAAAAAATCATATAATACAGAATTTATGTTTATACTTTGAAAAGAAAATGTTACAGTATGGTGTTAATTATCTTAAAAAGAGAAAATGTTAAATCCTGAATGTGGCAAATTTTCAAAGCACTGATTATATGTGCTAATTGTCTTTTGCTTATTTCAATTTCTTAACTAGGAAGATTCTTAGCTATGCCTATTTTCCGCCTACTTTCTTCAGGTAGAAATTCCCTTAGGATGGGTTGCCTGACAAAATCATTAAGTAGAAGTTTTATGAGCCTAGGTGGGATAACATTTGGAGATGACTGATTACATGATTGCAGTTAATTGTTTGTGGGACTTGGAAAGTCTCTAACATCTTTAAGGGGAATCCTTTCACTTGTAATCCATCAAAAGAATTGCAGTTTCCTCTAAGGATAAGCTTCCTTTGGGTGTCACAGAGAAATATTTCTGAAGTAACCTTGCACCAGCTTTAGTCTTTTTATTTTCTGATGAAAATAATACTCTCTTTGTCACCAAAATACAATTTATAGCTACCAGGCCATCCCCAGCTACAATGTTTGCTGTTCGACAAGATTATCTGAGACCTCTTCTGCTTGCATACAGTACTAACTTTGTCCCATTAGAACCCTACTGATCTGAAGGAATTTATATACTTAACAAACCGGCTCACTCCAAGGGTAGTTTGCTTTTGAACAGAGCTAATCCATGAGTAAACTGCCTGAAACATGTTCAACTTTAGTGTATTTTTATGCATAGTATAATTATTACTTTATATACTTTTGACACCTATTCATCAAAAGCTTTGAATGTGGCTAATGCCACAGGTGAAAAGATAATATTCCTAATATATTGGGTTAAATAAAGTATATTATTGAAATTTTAAAAACCTTGAGATACTTGAAGGTATAGTTAATAAATACCCATTAACTGTCAGACTACTGTGACTCTATCATGCCTAGAATCCTCAGCCCATCAAAATCCTATCCATGATCATCTTGTTTCATATCTACAACAGGACACTGCTGGTTACATAACAAGTATTCAACACTACTTTCTGTAATTCATTGAACAATGATTTACCAAATACCTCCTATCTACAAAATAATGTGATTACTTAGTCACTGTGGAATTGCACATATGTTGTGCGCACACACACACACACATATACACACTTGCACCCTACCCTTCAAGTTTAAGAAAATGAAGGTCTTCTATGTCTCAGTCAAAACTCTGCCTAACTGGATTTATTATCAGTGGTTTGGAAAACTGTGTGATATTAAGCAGTTGTGAAACTATAGCTTAGGTCTATTTGTAGAGTGTGAGAATTACAAAAACATTTAAAAAAACTTGCCTGTTTGTAATATGTTACACATCTTGTACCCAGCTTCCATGGTGGTCTGACAAACTCTTGAATTGCAACCCTAAAACAGGGCTGGGTTTGTGGATGTTGTGGAAATATGAATTTTGACAAAATGTCTGCTCATTGGAGGTCTGGTTGTTGTTTGGTGTCAACTGGTGACTGATCCCACGTGGAATGAATAAGGATGAAGAAATTAAACTGGAGAGTGAGGAACACAGACTGTGACACAAAGCCAGCCAAGTTCATATATAGTCCAAATCTTCCTCAGCCCAGAAATTAATTATTAAGTGGTTAAGAAATTGTACTCTGAACTAAAAGTGCAAAAAGAGAAGCGTCAAGACAACTTTATCAAACAGATACCCATCAACCAAGCCTACCTTAGAACCAGGAATGCCCGGGGTCCTTGGAAGAAGCTAATATTAAAATCAGGTAAATTCCTTGTTCCTCTGCCCCCACTGAAAGCTAGAATACTTTCCCTCTTCCATTTTAACTTGGAAAAATGAGACTAGAGACTGGAAATAAAAACATCCCTGAGGTCATACCACCTTGTTTTCTTTTCTCTCTTCTCATTCAGGCAGTAGAATCTTAAAGACTCCAGCTCTTTTCCAAGGACCTGAAAAGAGGAATGTTTTCATTATTTTTCCAATCACTAGCTCCAACCTTATCCTTTCTTTGTTTACCTCGCTGCTGCTGGGAAGGTAGGTCACACTTGCTTAGCATGCAGACACCACTTTTAACTGCCTTTGAAGCAACAGATTAAGGGAAAAGGAAATGAATACTGTATATGCAAAAGGGAGAATGCTTAGCGTCACTCCCTCAGCTAGTTGACCGTGCAGAAAAGTAATTGCCAACAGTGATTTGGGGCCTGCATTTTGCAAGCAGCACATTTAAGTACATGCATAAGCCTTTCTTTGCAAATGATCACAAACTCTGACTATGTCACTTTTGTATTCTTATCTAGCTTTTTCTTCATTTCTCCTCAGACACAGTTGTTAGGGTACGGAATTTTAACATGAATACTCAAACTTCATTTCTTGTACTCTAACTGAAGTGTGATTAAACTTAGAATAGAATGAGTTCCTTCCTGCCACGTAAACAACTATGCAGGAGGGAAGAAAGACCACTTTACTTGTTCGGATCCCATGAGCATGCCCTTCATAAAAAGCAATATCCAAACTCTTCAGTTAGCGTGTAAACAATGCCATCGATTCTGTAAGCCGTTTATATAAAATCTAAAATGCAGCCTTCATGTTGTTTAGTCTCTGACATCTACTTGCCTGTGCCCACTTTATTCATAGCACAATATTGAGCTGTTGTCCTCTTTAGTCAAGAAAAACTCTAGACCCATACTTTGGAAGTTGTGGTGGGCAGGAAACATCACCCGTGTAAACACAGATTCTGGGGCTTCACCTCAGAAATGTAGTAGGTTGGCAAAGGGAGGGACTTGATCATTGTTTCATTTCTAAAAAGCTCTGAGGTGATGCTGGCCTGTGAACCATTTTGAGGAACCCTGCTTCTGGCTGAAAGGCCTACAATGAAACTCTCCTCTCCCAGGTACCTAAAACAACATACATGTATGTACACACACACACACACACACACACACACACACACATTCTGCTTTTATTTAAACCAGGGGATTTGGTAGGTTCATTTCAGCATAGGATAGTAACACTTATCTTCTTTACAGGGACATCTCAGCTGCCTTTAAGGAAATAGCAGAGAGAGTTAGAGAGCCATTAGGATAGACTGTTGAGAACATCCCTGACGCTAAAACCCCAAACAAAGGAGGAGCCGTTAATGCAGACATCCATTCTGTACTTACTAGGAATGAAGTATTGCTGACACATTGTTTTAGAAGGACCATTTAAAACCTCTAATCAATTGGTAATTATTAATATTTATTACTGCTCTGAAGAAACCCCCAGCATATATTTACTTTCTAAGCATTGGCAATAAAAGCAAGCAGATACACTGATAAACAATTAGTCTTTTGGGGGACTTTCCCCTGTTTAATTCATTTCTCATTCCTAACCCTGTGTCCATCTTATGTCTGTGTGTGTGTATTCTAGTTTTGCTGTGAGGAAGAAGTCAATTAATACTCCTTTCTTATTTGGAGCTACACAATAACATCATTAAGTTAATTATGCCCACAATTTAAAAGAACCTAGTTATTTGGGAGCACTTATTCAGAATGAATTGTTCCTTAATGCCTCTACACATGGATTGGTTTGATGGGAGAGCAAGAAGTCTGTAGGTCAGTGCGATATTTCTTTTTGCATTTTGCTGTCAGTAGCTTTTACTCCTGCCCTTGAAAGGTTCAGAAGTACTGGATAAACCACATTAGACCAGTCCTTATCTTTCTTATGGGTATTAGGGACAGATATTCTCATTAACTCTCAGCTTGTGAATTATGGTCCAGTCATTTACTGTACAGAATAATAAATTGTCCAGAACTATGTGTGCACAGCTATTGGCTCTAAATGCTGGCTTTTCTGCCCAATGAAGCCTAGTTATTTGTAGAAGCCGGTCTGGAGCTCCTGTGGATGAACTTATTAATTGAAAATGGATCCTGATTATATTTTTGGTTTGTTTTTGTTTTTTGGGTTCCCCCCCCCCCCCATTTACCACTTCTCAAACAATCTCTTTTGAGTGTAATTTGAATGCTGGCATGTTCTCATGTTTTAAATGACCAGAAACTCGGACAAATATAAATCAGACCTAACATTTTTGTGTTCTACTTACATGCCTGCCTTTTGGAAGCAAGTGAATCCTAATTGGATATTATATTTACTTGACATGAAGGGTGGTTTGATGAGGCAAAATTTTGCTTGTGGCGATATATAGACAATCATAATGCAAAACAAAGAGTGCTTGATTTTTTTTCGTGGGTAAGAAATATAGAAGGCGATATTGGGAAAAACCTAGTAGATTCTATAGCACAGTGAGCATTCAATAAATAGGTATTGCATTATGGAGTGATTAATTATTAGGTAGTAATCATCAGGATTCAATAAAAGGGTTTGAAACAGTAATCACTTTAATCAAGCTTGAGTTGGAATCAAAGATCTGGACTCTAAGACCCTCTGATGGGTCTTCTCTGTAGGTGTACAGGGTGCCCCATCAAGGGTAGTCTTGATGAGAGTGAAAGCATTCAATCAGTAATTGTATCTGAAAGGAGGATATTATTATAGTCGGCAGTTACTCCTTGGCACAATGGCTGTCCTGGATCAGCAAATAATGTGATAGGCGTTAAGCATCTTTTGAAGAAATTCAGGGGAACTAGATAAGCATTATAATGTTGTACTCACTCTACTGTTCACAGAAGTATAAAATAAGCAGACCAAAAATGGCAGAGGAGATGGGGAGGAGAAACCTAATGATCCCAACCCCAAATGGAGAGAGCATATGTACGTTTTAGGAGTGTTGTAATAAACAAATGTGCATTCTTTCATCTTTCAAGGTGCCAAGCCTTCTAAGATTTTGGCAGCTTTGTCCTGTTACACAGCAGGCATCCTATTCTCCCAGGCAGTTAGAACAGCTCCTGACATGACTGCTTTTGATTCTCATAATCACAACCTGACTAAAAAAATTCCTGAATAGATTAGATATCAACCTGAAGCAAGAGTACCAGGAAGTACCCTCCACCACCCACCCACCCCCAAAAGATACAATGTGTTCTTCAGAGGAAGACCTCTTCCCCTTACACCCTTAACTTCTAGTCCTCTCAAGAATGAACAGGGACTACGAAATGTCACAAATCTCTATGGTATAGTCATGACTTAGTTTATGCTTCTTGTACTTTGCTGTATTTTTAGTCTTTCGTAGTTGGTGAAGTCTTTTCTTTTCTTTTTAATTCCACAGTGTTTCAGCTTTACTAAGGAATGGTAAGGAAAGGTATTTGGGTTTGTGGTTAGGCCAGAGTTTTATATGGGAAATAGAACGCATTTGGCGGCCAACATGTTGATACAAGCCCTGGAAATCAAAGTGAGAGGCACATGGTAGAAGTGAAACTCGGCAGAGCTACCAGAATTGGTGCTATTTAAACCAACTCCCACTGGCCTCCTAGCCATGCCCAATCTGCAGATTCACCTTCCAGAGGCAAAGGGATTTAGTAGTTGAGTCATGATCATTGAATATTCAGGATATTGTAAAAGAATAATGCTTATAATAAATATAAACAGGGAGAAAGCAAATCTTGTGTTGGAGTTATATTTTGAAAAAATATCCTAAGGGCACAGATATGAGGAAATAAACTGTTATACTGTTATTTATTAAGCATTTCTATATCCAGGCATGGTTCTGGGAGCATTGCATGAACAATGACTAAGGGATATTAAGAAATTCACCCAAGTTACACAGGCATATTGATGTTTATGAAAGGTCATGTAAAGAGCATTCAATAAGAAGAGGATCCCTGAATGTTATTGTAATATTGGATAAAGCATGCATTCTCTTTCATGCAGATTCTAGTATTAAATGCCATCTTCCCAAGTTTGGAATTTGTTCTATGGGAGTGAAAGAAGTTTGAGATCCATTCTCTTAGAATTCCTTCTATGGAAATGGAAATGGAACTCACGCTATGGGAATTTGTTCTACGGGGATGGAATGTTATTGAAACTTTGAGATCGTCAACAACTATATCAGAGCTACATTTGAAAAAGATCCCTGTGACGTGTACTGTGAAAAATGCATCTGAGTTTGGAGGTGATTTTGAGGGAAGATCATGAACTGAGGGTTGGAGCAGTTTGAGGATGAGGAGCTAGAAGAACATTCATGCCAGGAAGGTTGTGATAGTTGTTGCAGAGGCAGGGTGTGAAAAGAAATTAGAGATGAAAATGTAAACTTGTGGAATGTCCACACACTGTGCAGGAGTGAACATAAGCTCAGATCAATGAACATTGGTGAGACACCCATGGCTGTTTGGCCTTTGGGTTTGCCTCAGGATTAAGCAGGTATATTTGCTTTTTTTTTTTCAATAAAAATTTGAGTCCTTTATTAGCTGGCAGTTGAGAGTGGGGTGTGATTATGGGAAGGTTACACAAGGGGGTTATTTCTAGGTTAAGATGGAGGAGTTGTTACAAAATGGAGTTACTTATGTCAAACAAGCTATTACTAGCTATTATAAGTTTTACAGATAGATATTTAAGAATAACCTGGGCTTTAAGCTGCAGTTAGAGTAAAGGGAATGAGATTTAAACTCTGCTTGAAGTCTTGAGCCTATCTCCTCTCTTTCTGAGTTAACCTTTAGCCTAGATCAGTCTTTTGCTGTTATTAGAAAGTAGCCTCCAATTCAGTCCAGAATTAGGTGGTACACAGGTGTTTCTCCTTAAGCCTAATTATTTCTTTTGCTAAGTGAAGCACTCTTCTGACAAGAAAACTCCAGTGCAGGTTTCAGAGTTTGCTGGAGTTCCACTATGGTTTGTTGTTTGAACTGACACATTTGATCACACATTTCACCATTTCTTATTCATAGAGTCCAGCAACCTGCATGTCTGTGTTTTCTTCTTGACATCATTGGGAACCTCTAAGGTTTTCTATCAAGTTGCTTCAAAGGTAATTGGGCAAACTCCTTTATTTGTTAGTGTGATGTCCTACTTTTAAATACACAAATATACAAGTTTTTAAAAAATGTATTGGTTATACAGCAAACTCTTTGAGTGGGTGGATCCATGAGCCAACTGACAGTTTTCAAATGTAAAAAAATTTTATTAAATTTTCTTTTTTTCTTGTTATTCTGTAAAATTATCCTGATACCTACTTTTCCAAACTCTTATCTAGAGTGTATTATCACACAAAATATTGAAACCTTAAACATGATGGCATCACTGTAGGTTTGTAGGCGACTTTCCCATCCTTCAATAAATGCACTAATTAGCACGGGGAAACAGGTTTTTGGAACTTGAAGAGAAAAAACTATGTTTTAACTTGCTTATTGTTAAAATTGCTTCCTATCATGAATCCCATGAAGTAATCATAACATTCTGGCACCAAGGTTGCAAATCATATTTCCATAAGGGACTGTGTTCTCTCTTCATAAAATGCATAGAAGGAAAAACCTTCACTGTGTACTTCTAGAAAAAAATGGACTTAGAGACTTTGTTTGGGGTTTCACATATTTTGATCTCTGAAAAAACAAAATGCATTTTCTTAAACACTATGAGCTGGCATAGTTTAATTTGTGAATGAAATAAAATAGAGTTTTAAGCTGGAATTAAGGAGATTAAGATTTGTACTAATATGGAGTCTTCAGCCTATCTTTGCTCATTCTGACTCTTTAATCTTTGACCTAGATTCAGTTTCCAGAGGTAATTTGGAAACCACCTCCAATTAAGCACGGAGAAAGATAACATATGGGTACTTTCCCTTAAGCCTAATAATCTCTATTGCCCAGCAAAACACTCTTCTGTCAAGAGAAGTCCAAAGCAGGTTTTTTGCCTTAGCTGGAGTCCTACCACTCTGTATTCCCTGAGCTGACAAAAATGATTACACCATATTCCATGATTATTGCACCTAGTGTCTGCCAACATGCACATTTTTGTTTTCACTTAAAAGCCAAAGGGAACATCTAAGGATTTATTTCAGTTTCAGTCAAAAGCATTTTGGCAATCTCCATTCATTCTGACAGTGTTGTACTTACTTCCAGAACATAAATAGATAAATAAAAAGGTAATGAATAAATTAGTGTGGTGTTAGACTCAATAGGCTATAATTCAGACTGTTTCAATGGGTAGATCCAACCTGTTGGTGGCAAATGCAGGAGAATCTGGTTAGTTTATCTATTTATTTTTGAGTATGCTTTAAAGAAACTCTGATATATTCTTGCCCGATCTTTTAATTCCTTCGATCTTTTTTCACCTTTGACCAAGATGCAGCCTTTTGAGTCAATTAAGAAACAGCCTCTAATTCAGCCCAGAAGTAGTTAGCACATAAGTGTTTCTCCTTAGTACTAATGATATGTGTACCAGTGGTGCACTCTACTATACAAACCATGTTTCTTTTTCATAAAGGACACTCTTCTTTCACAGCTTTTCTAGGAAAACAAACTTTTCTCTCTACTTTTAAGAAATTGACTTAGCAATATTGCTTGGGGTCTTACATAATTCCATCCATGAAATAATGTAATGCATAGTCATAAGTACTATGGGTTTATCTAAATTAATTCCATGAGTAAAATAATATAAAACCTTAAGCTGTCGTTTGAGTAAAGGGCATGCATTTTTAACTCTTTTTGGAGGCTTGAGTCAATCTTTCTTCCTTCTGTCTTTTTCATCTTCGACCTAGGCTCAGCCTCTTGGGGTAATTAAGAAATAGCCTTCAATTAAGCCTGGAAGGAGGTAATACACAGGTGTTTCTCCTTAAATCTAACGAGCTCAATTGCCTAGTGTAGTTCTTTCATGTAACGAGAACTCAAGAGCATGCTTTATACTTTGCTTGAGTCCATGCATGCTTTGTTTTCTGAACTGGCACCAATTATCACACCACACACCATTAAGTACTAAGCCAAAAGACTTTCAACATGCAAGTTTGTGTTTTCTCTTTAACTTCCCTGGGAACATCTAAGTTGTTTTCTTAACTTCCTTCTAAGGGAATTTGGCAATCTCCTTTCTTTGTAAAAGCAATTTATTTACATCCAAATACATAAATACTTAAATAAATAAATAAAAGAAAAAAGAGTGATATCAGTCTCATTTGTTTATATGATACACTGTTTGAATGGGTGGATCTACCTGTCACTCTTTGGTGGCAATTGAAGGAAAATCATGATTATTTATTTACTGTTTTGCTTTAAAGATATCCAAATATCTGCTATGCTTAGAGTACTCTTACCTTGAGTGAAGCTACACAGATAATGTAGAGGACTTCAGTTGACTAGCATCAATGTAGGGTTTATGTAACTTTGCCATATTCCAGTGAATGAACTGTTAACCACTGGGCAACACATCTCAGGGACAGGAAAATAAAAAGTAAGTTAAAAATTACATATTGCTGAAAGTGCTTCACTTGTGAACTCCATGAAATAATTTTAATGTTCTATCCCTCCCCCCAAGATACAAACCAGATTTTCATAAGGGACTGTGTTCTCTCCTCATAGATTCCCTGGGGAAAAGAAAATGTATTTGTACTTTTACAAAAATGAACCTAGCAATGTTGTTTTTTGTTTAATATATTTCAATTCTTTGATTAATGTAATGTGTAGTCTTATAAATTATTTTTTCTTGTCAAATTAATTCCAGGAGTGAAATTATCTTGGGCTTTAAACTGCAGTAATAGTCAAGAGCATTAGATTTTAACTTTTCATGAAGCCTTGAGCCTATCTCCTCTTCTTCTGAGTTTAGCCTCTGAACTAGATCAGATTGTTGAGGTAATTAGGAAGCAGCCTCCAATTCAGCACAAAATTAGTTGCACACAGGTGTTTCACTGTAAGTCTAATGATCCCTGTTGTTCAGTGACGCACTCTTCTGACAAGGGAACACCGAACACGTTTCTGACATTGCTGGAGTCCCACTATGATTTATTCTTTGAACTGACACAATTGATCACACAGCATCCTGTCATTTATTATGCATAAAGTTCTGCAACCTGCACGTTTGTGTTTTCTCTTTAACATTACTGGGAACATCTATGGTTATCTTGCTTCAAAGGCAATTAGGCAATCTCCAGTCTTTGTTAAAGTGTTGTACTACTTATGAATAAATAAATAAGAGTGTGAAGTTAGATTAAATAGGTTATGCTTTAAACTGTATGAATGAGTGGGCCAATCTGCCACCTGTTGGTTTTCAAAGGATGAAAATCTTGGTTAGTTATTTTTTTCCTCACTACCCTGTAAAATTATCCTGATATCTGCTTTGCCAAACTCTTATCTACAGTGCAGCAACACAGATAATTTAAAGGCCTTAAGTATGTTAGCATTTACTTAGGTATGGAGGCGACTTTTTCATTCTCCAATGAATGCACTGATTACAACTGGGCAACATGTTTCTGGGACAAGAAGGAAAAAACTATGTTTAACTTGCTTGTCATTAAAATTTCTTCCTATGTGAACCCCATGAAAGAATCTTAACACTCTAGACCCAATACATAAATAAATACATAATTAAACAAATGAAAAAAGTATGTTAGAGTAAATATGTTATACTTCAAACTCTGTGAAAGTTTGGATCCATCTGCTACCTGTCAGTTTTCGAATGAAGAAAAAGATTGGTAATGTAAAAAAAAATTTTTTTTCCTTGCTATCCTGTAAAATTACTATGATATCTGCTTTGCCAAACTCTTATCTAGAATGAAGCTACACAGATAAGTGGAGGCCTAAAGCATATTAGTATAAGTGTAGGGTTGTAGATGACTTTTCCATTCTCCAATGAATGCAATGATTACCATTGGGCAACATGTTTCTTGGAGAAGAAGAGAAAAACTACTTTTTTTAAACTTTCTTGTTAAAGTTGTTTCCTATGAAATAATATTAACAATCTAGCCCCAAGGATACAAAACATGTTTCCATAAGGGTCTGTGTTCTTTCCTCATAACTTGCATACAGAGAAGGACCTTCTCTTTGTACTTTGTACTTTTAGAAAAATGGACTTGGTGCATTTGTTTGGAGATTCACATATTTCTGTCTCCGAAACAATGCAATGAGTAGTCTTAAAACTATAGGCTTACCTAATATAATTCAGGAATGAAATAAACTAGAGTCTTAAGCTTCAGTCAAAAAGCTTGAGTTTTTAACTATTCATGAAGCCTTCAGTTGATCTTTGTTCATTGTGACTCTTTGACCTAGATTCAGTTTCCTGATGCATTTCGGCAACAGCCTCCAGGGAAGCACAGAAAAATATGACATGCTGGGGTTTCCCTTAAGCCTAATGGTCTATATTGCCCAGCAAAGCATTTGTCTAGCAAGAGACCCAGAACAACTTTTTTGACTTAGCTGGAGTCCAATCATGTAGTATTCTCTGAACTGACAAAAGTGATCACACCATATTTCTTAACTATTATGCCTAGTATCTGCTTACATGCACATTTGTGTTTTCATTTAAATGCTACTGGGAATATAAAAGATTTCCTTCCAACTTCAGTCAAATCAATTTGACAATTTTCATTTATTGTGAAAGAGTTTCACTTACTTCCAAATACATAAATTGATTTTAAAAAATATATGAAAATGAGTGTGGTGTTAGACTCAGAAGGCTATAATTCAGACTGTTTCTTTTTTTCCTCTCTTCTTTAATTCTGTTGTTCAGGGATGGGGGATAGTTTTACTTCTATTTGCCCAATCTCCTATTCTTCCTTATATGGATCCTCTGATTTTGTTCAATTCTGAAGCTATATTGTGGTGGGAGACTGTACTTTTTGTAGTTTCAAGAGTTAATTGAGAAGGGAGCTGTGATTCAGAATCAATCTGCAGATCCCAGATCCACTGACAGGTGTGTGAACTCCCTGAAACCCACCCCCCATTGCCTTACAATCTGTCCATGCAGCAGGGGTATAGGTATAGGTTTGTTGCCTGAAAGCAAAATGAGGTAAGAAAAAGGAAAAGAATGGAAAAAGGAAGAAAAGGGGTAAGAGGGAGGTGGAAATAGAGAAGTAAGAGAGAAAACAAACAGATGTACCAATTAACAAATGAAAAGAGACACAGAGACAAAAGAGTAAAAAAAACCGAAAACATACAATCATACAAACATAAAGTGACAAAAATCTCCCCTATTGATGTACTCTCCCTCAAAAATACCTATACACAGACAGGAAGTCTAAAAACACAGTTATTAAATAACAGAAACAAAGCAAGTATGAAAACGTTATCAAAAGCTGAGAGATAAAAACTAAAACAAAAAACCAAAAATGAGCAAAACAAACAGTTAAAAAACAAAAACTCTCTCTGAGCTGGATCCTGTAAGTCCAACTTCCTTTCAGCTCTGATCTCCAGCCTCTCCCCTCTGCTCTCAGGGTAGGCTGATAAGGTTGCTCTCAGCATGGGTCAGATACTCCAGGCCTACTGTGGGAGGAGGGTGGATCAAATCTGGACTCACCTGGTTTGCTGCCAGTCAAGTCTCTCACTCAGATATGATGTGTCTGTGTCTGATCCAGCATGGGGGAGGGGCTTCTGTCTCTCCAAGTTTGATGAGGTTACCTCTAAGTCCCAAGTTGGAGGCTGGGTGGGGCTGGGTGGGGCAATGTAGGTCTCTGTTTGGTCCCCAGACAGAGTAAATGACTGCAGTCAACATTTCTTCACTGAGGGTGGGGCTCCTCTCCAGTTCTCCCTGATCTCTCTCCACAGATCAGATTCAGTTGCTTTGCTGTCTCAGGTGATGGTGTGGGCCAAGTGCCAGGTGATGATAATCAGCTGAATTTGGCAAGTTCTCAGGAGAGTCCCCAGAATGGCAGATGATCCTGTGTGCCAGTGGCTCCAATCTCAGGGCAGTGGAATGTTGCTATCACCTCCAGACTGTTTCAATGGGTGAGTTCATCCTGTCAGTGGCAAATGGAAAAAATCTGGTTAGCTTATTTATTTATTTTTGATTATTCTTTAAAGAAACTAATATCTTCTTGGCAAATCTATTAAATTCCTTCAGAGTTTTTCACCTATGGCCAAGACTCAGCCTCCTGAGACTATTAGGATAAAGCCTCCAATTCAACCCAAAAGTAGTTAGCACACAGGTGTTTCTCCTTAATACTAATGATATATATCACCAGTGGTGTACTCTACTATAGAAACTATGCTTCCATAAGGAACTCTCTTCTCCCCTTACAGCTTTTCTAGGGAAAAGAACTTTTTTTTCTACTTTCAAAAAAGTGATCTATCAACTTTGTCCATGGTTTCACATACTTCCATTTGTGAAACACTGCAAGAGTATTCATAAATACTATAGGTTTGCCTAAATTAATTCCATGAGTAAAGTAATCTAAAGTCTTAAGCTGCAGTGAGAGAAAAGGGCATGAGTTTTTGACTCTTCTCAGACCCTGGAGTCAAACTTCTTTCTTTCTTTTTCACCTTTGATCTAGATTCAGCCTCCTGAGGTATTTAGGAAACAGTCTCTGACTAAGCTTAGAAATAGGTAACAGGCAGATGATTCTCCTTAATCCTAATGAGCTCAATTAACTAGTGTAGTGCTTTTGTATTATGGGAATCCAAGAGCAAATTTGAAACTTTGCTTGAGTGTATCACACTTTGTTCTCTGAAACAGCACCAAAGGTTTTTGCTCGGTTTTCTTCAAAGGCAATTTGACAATCTTTTTTCTTTTTAAAAGAAATTTACTTGCCACCAAATGCACAAATAGTTAAGTAATAAATAAATAACAGAAAATGAGTGTGGTGTTAGACTTACTAGTTTATAGGGAAGACTGTTTAAATGGTTGGACCCATCTGCCACTTTATGGTGACAAATGAAAGAAAAATAAGATAAGTTTTTGTATCTTTTCTTACTAAGCTTTACAGAAATCTGAATATCTGCTACTGAAATATTTATCTGCAAAACCAATAATAACCTGCTGAAATAGCTTGCTTGACATAAGTAACTCCATTTTGTAACAGATCTTCCATCTTAGCCTAGAGATGACCCCATTATGTTATCTTCTTGTAATCATACCACATACCCACATTCCTGTGCCCCTCAGTGATTGGAAACACCCTAGTTGTGTAAATTCTATAACCATCTGTGCCCTTTATTACCCCTTACTAATCATATGGTTTGCCAAGAAATATCAATCAAACTGTACAGCTTATGTAATGTTTACCTTTAAAATACCTACTACTCACTCTCTTTGCCCCTGAGAGTCATTTGGGACACTAGTTCACTCTCAGTTGCTGGTATCAATAAAGGACGCATAATCTGACCTTCTCTGCATATTGGCAACATTTCTCATAATCCAGCTATAACATCTGGAAGCCCCAGTGAGATACTTTGCCAACCCCAGGAGGAGGGCTTCCTTCTGCTCTCCCTGGCTTGGTGAAGGCGTTATAGGGGAGGCACCCCCTGAGTCATTTCAGGGCCCCATAACCTCTCAACTAGCTTGGAGGAAGACAGAATGACTGCTGACTTCCTCGCCCTTCAAAAATACCTGAGTCCATCTGCGTTCTCCAAGGAGGTAAGAATCTGCTTATTCTGTTTATGGCCATACTTCTGCTAAGGAGTTTAAAGCCTGACGAGGCCACTCCTTAAACTCTATTTTTTTGCTGAAAAAAGTCTCAGTTCAGTATCTAGTTTCAGTTTGGGTACCCTCTTAATCACTAACAGGGTAGGGAGAGCTTTCTCATCTGGGTCCTCCAGGGCCACTCTGTAGGACCAGAGAAATGCTGAGCTGACCCGTTAGTGCTCATTTGCATTTGCATTTGCTAAAACGCTGGCTGTTTTGTTATTATGTTGGTAAGTTTCTGTTTCCCTTGAATAATTGTTCGCTGTCTCATGTCATTTTATGTTTTTCTGAGTGTTACTGTCACCTTTTTGTTTGTTTAATATTCATGTAGGCAGCAAAGGTCCCCAGAAAAATAGGGAATTCCACTCTTATGAACCCAGACTCAGGTCTAGGTTGAAGATAAGAGGCACTCTTCCCTTAAGTCTGTGCAAACAGATTCCCTCGGGTGACTGAGGGACTCATGAAGGTATCAGGGATCAATTCCCATGATGCACAAGGGCCTTGTAGGAGCTGCTTCATTTTAGTTATGAAGGACTCTGAGTTCCAGAAAGCCCCAGGGTTGATCAGATGCTCAGCAGACCTAATCCGTGCCAGATCCTGGAAGGTGATCAGACAAGTGGAGAGGATCCTGGAGGCAGATTGCCTGGAAGCTGGAAAGTTCTCTCAATGCTCCTGAAGGTTGCCCCATCCAGGGGGTTCACATAAGGACTGGTCATCCAGTGCCCCGGGGCTTCTTTGAGTGCTGTTGTTGCCCAAAGGGAAAACCGTGACACATAAAAGCCAGGATCTGGCTTTTGGCAGGGTCTCAGTTGCCAAAGACTCCTTTCATAAGCAACACATTTTTACCCAGAACAACTAGCTGTCCAGTTCTACTATCCTCCAATATAAACTCCTGTCATCCTTGGCCTCTTTCCTTGCTTTGCTTGACTGATGTGCTTTTTGCTACAGGGCTTGCCTCTGCTGCACCTTTGGACTGGTCCACAAGTCAGAAACTTCTTCTGGCCTTTAATCATCTCATTCTCCTAGGAGATAAAATTTGTTTTGTTTACCAATAACACTCTGTCTTGTTTAATTTGTTTTGTTTATGACCTTAATTTTGTACAAGGAATCTGTAGTTTTCTGCCCTGAGGCTACGCCAGGGATCTGTAGTTTTCTGCCATGAGAATGTGCCAATGATCTGTGATTTTCTGCCCCGAGCCTGTTACTGCAAAAGAGTTGGAGTCTGCTTATATTCTCCTTGAAGATAAGATTTTGGGGGTCCTTCTGTTGCTAGCTTGAGACCGTGGTTTCTGGTTAAGGGAGAAATGGCCTGATGAGGTTGCCCTTCGGAAGCTATTCACAGAGCCAAGACATTGGCTGAATAGAGTTCTCTGCCCTGAGGTATTCCAGGGATTTGTACCTTTCATTTTGGTTTGGATGTGTCATTTGTCTGTCTGTTTCTGTACTGCTTGTTTATTGAAGGTCATGGGCTCTCAGAATTTGAAATCAGTCAGTCCTCTGGACTGTATGCCAAGGAATTTCTCTGTTGCATTTGCTGAGGATTATGGTGTCCACCTCTCAAAAGGCAGACTCTGAACTCTCTGTAATGTAGACTGGCCTGCATTTAAAGTAGGATGGCCCTCTACAGGGTCTCTGGATGTTAAAATTACTGAATCTGTTTGGAAGATTGTGATGGGGAATCCTGGCCATTCAGATCAGTTCCCCTATATTGATCAGTGACTAAGTTTGGTCCAGAACACACCACACTGGTTAAAGACATGTTCTCTTGAAACCACCAGCTGAGTCCTGATCTCTTCATCTCTTAAGTGGCCAGGACATGCTAATCCTCATGTTATGGACTCTTCTTCACCTAAGCCACCTCTCCCTGAGGCAAAGGTTGCACCGTACCTATTACCTGTGGCCTCTGCTTCCTCTGGGTTGTATCCTGTTTTGCCCCCTCTACTGAGGATCCTCTTGATGATCCAGTTAGCTCTAACCCTCTGCTGTTTGCTTCCCAGGCTTCCTCATCCATTATTACCTCCACCACCTCTGTTTGCCCACAGCCACCCACAGCCTCAGCTGCAGCTGAGGCTGCTCCCAGTTTTAACCCCTTTTTGTCTTCTCCATCTTTGGCTGCTTGACTCAGGTCCTGGACTGATACAGTCCCACTCCTTCCCCTCTGGGAAGTTTCTCCTGTATCAGGGGCATACAGAACCGAATGGTTGTTTATGGTGTATATTCCCTTTTCCTCTTCTGATTTATATAACTAGAGGCATCAGAACCCCCCATTCTCAACTAAGCCACAGGCCTTGATTTCTTTAATGGAATCAGTTATGTACACCCATCATACTACATGGGATTGTCAACAGCTCCTTGTCACTTTGTTTACTGCTGAAGAGTGGGAATGCACTAGAACTGAGGCCAGGAAGTTTATTCTGGACTCTATTGGAGGCACATGAGAATAAAACCAAGATGTACTAGATAGAGACTTTCCTCCTTCTCGCCCAGACTGGGACCCTAACACCCTAGCAGACCCAAGGCATTGGATACTTATCCCTGAGTTCTATTAGTGGGAATAAAGGATGTAGCTTGAAAACCTATCAATCTTTACAAAACCACTGAGATTCTCCAGGAACCTGAGGAGTCTCCAGGGGCATTCCTTGAGTGCCTCCAAGAGGTGTTTCAGACCTATACTCCTTTTGATACTTTGGCTCCTGAGAATGCCCTGTAAGTCTCACATTCGTGGCCCAGGCAGCTCCAGACATTAGGAAGAAGTTACAAATACTGGAAGACTTTGTAGGAATGAATATTTCTTAACAGTTCAAAATAGCCCACAAAGTTTATAATAACGAAGATGCTGAAAAACAAAAGCAGGTAGCTGACAAGGTTGCTAAAAGGCAAGTAAAAATCCTGGTAACAGTGCTCCAGGCCTCAGAGGATGAATCCAAGCCTCCCCATCAAAAGTTCAATAACCAGAAAGGCCAAAATGGTCAGAAATCCAGATGCATTCAGTTGGCAAAGAACCAGTGTGCTTATTGCAAGGAAGTAGGGCATTGGGCCAAAGATTGTCCCTTTAACCCACAAGAGAATGCTAAGCCAGTTCTGGTCCTGCCTTCTGCTGAAAAGGCTGGAAATTCAGACTGATGGGGCCAGAGATCTTTTGCCTTAGGCCCCCAAGATTCCATGGTAACAGCAGCTATCAGGGGCCACCCAGTTCAACTCTTAGTGGACACCGGGGTGGAATATTCAGTCCTGAAAACACCGTTGGGACCTATGTCTAAGAGGCAGATTTTGGTCCAGGGGGCAACAAGGGCAGTTACTAATTGCAATTTCACTTCCAAACAGATTGTCAATTTGGGACAAAAGTGAATCACTCACTCGTTTCTAATAGCTCCAGACTGTCATTCCCTCTTATGGGTTGAGACTTACTTTGAAAGTTAAAAGCTACCATTGTGTTTTCACCTGACAAAACTGAAATGTTCATTCCTACTGCTTATCAAATGCTCCTAACAGTTCCACTCTCTGAAGAATATCTTTTAACTTCCTCTAAGTCCTCTACTGAAATTGTCTCATCAAGTTTACTTCTACAGTTATAACAAGAGTTTCCTTCAGTCTGGGCAGAGACCAATCCACCAGACTGGTGAAAGATCAGCCTCCAGTGGTGGTAAGTTTAATAGCATCAACTACTCCTGTTCCCGTTCATCAGTACCCTATGAGTTTACAGACCTGGAAAGGAATTGCTCCTCATATCAAAAGACTCTTAGCTGCTAATATTTTAACCCCATGTAAGTCAGCATGGAACACTCCTTTTTTGTCAGTTCAGAAACCAGGAAGCTTTGATTGACCAGTTCAAGACTTAAGAGAAGTTAATAAGTGAGTTGAAACTATCCACCCTACTGTTCCTAACCTGTATTCTTTGCTCAGCCTGCTTCCTCCTCAACATCAGATATATACTGTACTGGATTTAAAAGATGCATTCTTCTCCATTCCTTTATCCCCTGTCAGCCAACCTATCCTTACTTTTGAATGGACAGATTCTGACTCAGAAGACACCAGTCAGTTAACCTGAACCTGGTTACCACAAGGTTTCAAGAACTCCCCAACTCTTTTGGGGGAAGCAAAAGATAGGATTTGTGCAATAGAATTTGTCAGGGTTCCATGCCCTACACCCTGAATGTAGTTTACTCCAGTATGTTGATCTCTTACTTGCAGCTGCAAACCTGGACACTTGTTACAAGATACCAAGTCTCATTTATAGTTTCTTCAGGACTTGGGCTACTGAGTATCAGCAAAGAAGGCACAGCTCTGCTTCACCGAAGTTTCCTACCTGGGATATCAACTAAAAGAAGGTAAATGAGCCCTAAGTTCAGTTCAGAAAGAAGCCATTCTCCAAATTCCCATGCCTACCACCAAGAAACAGGTATGAGAATTCCTAGGTGTGGCAGGGTATTGTCAATTATGGATACCAGCATTTGCTGAAATTGCCAAGCCTCTGTACACAGCCACAGCAGGGGAATAAACCCCTAAAATGTACTGTTACTGAGGAACAAGCATTCCAGCAGTTAAAGACAGCCCTGGCTCTAGCCCTTCCAGATGTTACTAAGCCTTTCCACTTATTCATTCATGAACAATGAGGGATTGCAAAAGGGGTCCTCACTCAGACCCTAGGACCATGGAGGAGACTGATGGCTTATTTGACAAAAAGGCTGGATCTAGTGGCTTCTGGCTGGCCATCTTGTCTTTGGGCCATTGCAGCCATGGCAATACTAGTTAAAGAAGCAGATAAATTGACGTTTTGCCAAAATATGGCTTTGACTGTTCCCCATACCATAGAAACTCTGCTCTGGGGAGCCTCTAGCTGCTGGATGTCAAATGCTTGTATCATCCAGTATCAAAGTCTCTTGCTTGGCGAACCCAGACTAGCTTTCTCTCCTACACAATGCCTCCCTATTGCCTGATGACAATCCAGAAATGCCAGTTTATGATTGTGAAGACATGTTGGACAACTCTCAGGCCAGCTGGCCTGACCTTCTGGACACTCCCTTGAGCCAGACTGATGCTGACTTATTCACAGATGGTAGCAGCCTGTTAATAACGGAAATCTGCAGGACTGGTGCAGCTGTAACCACGGCTTAGGCTGGAATTTGATCACAGATGTTGCCTCAAGATACCTCAACTCAAAAGGCTGAGTTAATTGCTTTAACTCAGGCCCTATATGGGGAACAGGGAAATGGGTAAACATCTTCACTGACAGCTGGTATGCTTTTACTACATTGCATGTGCATGCCGTGATCTACAAGGAATGAGGTCTTCTTACCCTGGCAGATAAGACTATAAAGAACAAGGAGCAAATCTTAGCCCTCTTAAAGGTTATATGGCTACCCAAGAGGTAGCTGTCATTCATTACAAGGGACATCAGAACTCAGTTACTCCAGAAGCAACTCAAAACTGCCTGGTTGACCAGGCGGCTCAGAAGGCAGCAGAACTCCCAGTTGAACCCCTATCTTGCTAACTAAAACCTTTCCAGCTCCTTCTCTCCCAGAACAGCCTACTTATACACAGGAAGAAGAACAGGTGGACTTAGTGGGAGCTTACAAAGACTCCACTGGGTGGTGGATCAAGGACTCTAAAATTATCCTGCCTGAAACTTTGGGACATACGTTGGTAAAACAACTACATTCTACTGCCCATTTGGGAGGTACCAAAATGACTGAACTGTTAAATCATTTTTATCATATTAATTATTTAAAAAGCATAGCTGTGATGGCAGCTGCTCTGCACCTGGCCTGTACCCAAGTCAATGCAAAACAAGGGCTCAGATCCCTGGATGGTATTAGGGCTTGAGGAGCAATTCCCAGAGACAAATGGGAAGTGAACTTCACTGAAATAAAGTCCCCTCATGTGGGATATAACTATTTGCAGATACTTTTTCTGACTGGACAGAGGCCTTTGCCACCAAAAATGAAACCGCCTAGTGGTTATTAGGTTTTACTAAATGAAATTATTCCTAGGTTTGGGCTCCCCGTCTTTATTGGCTCTGACAATGGTCCTACCTTCACCTCATCCATAGTGCAGCTGGTTAGTAAGGCACTAAACATAAACTGGAAATTACATTGTGCTTACTGACCACAGAGCTTTGGGCAGGTGGAATGCATGAACTGAACTCTGATATCTACTTTAACCAAATTAATAGTAGAGACCAGTGAAAAAAATGGGTAAATCTTTTGAATATAGCTCTTCTCCATACTTGATGTACCCCATATAAGACTGGGTTTACTCCATATCAAATCATGTTTGGAAGACCCCTTCCTTTGTTGCCCCAATTGTGGGATCCCATTCTGGAAAAAAATAGCTATCCAATCTCTATTAAAGTATCTCCAGTCTCTGCAACAGGTCCAGGCAACTGTACACTCCAATGTTCATGCTGTTTCGCCCACTCCATCCTCCACACCTTGTCATCCATTCCAGTCTGACGATCTGGTTTTCATTAAAAATGTTCCAGAAAGAAGGACTGACTCCTACCTGGAAGGGACCATTTCTTGTCATCCTCACCACTCCAAAAGCAATCAAGGTTGATGGGATATCAGCTTGGATTCACCACACCCAAGTTAAAAGGGTCAGGGAAACTGACCTAACTCCACCAGTTCGTGTCATCAACTGTGCTGTGGTGGCAAGGGACCCCAAATATTCACTCCCTCATTCAACAAGGAAAGACAGCCACCCCTCAGCCACCTGGACTGCAACCAAGGACTCCAAAAACCCTCTCAAGGTCACCTTTCAATGTACATCTAAACCATGAGATTCAGATTGGTTGCTAATTATATCTCTTGTTTTTATAATCCCACTTGTTTGGGGTTTTGGCACAGAATTGCTTACTATAACTCCTGCAGATTGGAAGGGTGGCAAAATGTCTCTGTTAAATATATCCTATCTCCTATGCATAGGATGTGTTATTGCCTTACTATATTATGGTGTTGCTTCTTAATTTGTTTCCCTCCTCTTGGAATAACTTACTGTACTGCCTATACCTTTACTTTAACCTCTTTTACATCAGGGAAGGTCCTAGCAATCTAAAACTGGACCCATGGTTCACCCCTGGTACAGTTTAAAGTAAACCTTCCTGACCTGGCACAAATAGAAAAGGAATGTATATCTGGAAACTTGCACGGTAAACACAGCATAAAAAAGCATTACTTCAGCCAATCATGCAAACAGTGGGCAGTCCCCAGTTATATAAAGGATGTCGACTTTTATCTCTGCCCTAGTAATCCCACTGACCACAGCTGTAACCAGGTAGATAATTTCTTTTGCTCAGACTGGAAATTCATCACCATTGAAACTTACAGTGGGGTCCTAGTGACACCTCTGAAATTGTACTTTGGCTGGGTGCTGACCCGGGGTGACCTATATATATAAAGGTTACCAATCCTTTCCATTATTCCTGGAGTACAGGAAATACCTGGGGTGTACAACTCTATGTGAATGGGTATGACCATGGTGTTTTATTCACCATTCGATGGCAAACTATCACCTATAAAACCATGATCAAACTTATAGGACCATTGGCAGAGCTGAAGGATCCCTTGTTTGGTTACCACCAGTCACCTCAGTCTCTGCCTTCTGCCAAACAACCAACTACCCCGGGTTCATCTCGACAGCTTCCAAGTTTGCCACGACCACTTCCAAATCTGGCTCATCAACCTCCTAGTCTTTTTCCTATGTTTAATAATATGCACCATCTACTTAATGTACTATGCCTCTGTTGGCCTCAGATTGCTGGTTTTGCTTAAAGCCAAAACCCCTTTACTATGTGGGCCTAAGAGTTGAAACTCCTATTGTATGGAGAACTAACTGTACTCCAGAAATGGTTCCCATTACTCTAGGTGATGTAACTGGTAAAGCCTCCTGCCTTGTAACTCCAGGTTTCAATCTAACAGCTTCTCCATTCTCTGATATTTGTAACTTACTCCTCACCCTAACCATGGCTGAATCCATGGCCTACATGGCCCCTGCCAACATCCAGTTAGCTAGTTCTACAAACCTTACAAAATGTGCTACTATCAACAGGTTAATTAATCAACCTACCTTGTATATTAGGAACAGTTGCAATTAGCATTGCTGCCCTGATTTGTGGAGAACTGGGTTTATCTAACCTTGCCCAGGAAATTAATGGTGACCTGGAGAATCTGCAATTTGCCGTGGACAACCTTACCAAGTAGGATCCTTGGCTGAAGTTGTCCTTCAGAATCTTAGAGGCCTAGATTTACTTTTCCTACTCTGTGTAACACTTGGAGAAGCTTGTTGTTTTTATGCCAACAAATCAGGGGTTATTAAATATACCCTCAAAAAGGTCCAAGAAAATTTAGACAAATGACAAAAAAAAAAAAGAACATAATAAATCCTGGTTCCAGGTTTTATTTGATTGGAACCCATGATTAACTACTCTTTTTACTAGTCTAGTTGGACCCATCATACTACTTCTTTTCAGTCTCCTTTTCAGGCCCTGCATAATAAATTGGATTATCCATTTTGTCAAACAACAAATCAGTTCTGTGAAACTTATGTATCTGAGAACCCAGTATAATAATATACTTATGACAGATGAGTCAACACATTGACTCATGAACAACTAAAAGGGGGGAATGAAATATCTATCTGCAAAACCTATAATAGCCTGCTGAAAATAGCTTTCTTGACATAAATAAGTAACTCCATTTTGTAACAGATCTTCCATCTTAGCCTACAGATGACCCTCTTAACTAACCTTCTCATAATCATACCACACACCCACATTCCTGTGCCCCTTGGTGATTGGAAACTCCCTAGTTGCATAAATTCTGTAACCATTTGTGCCCCTTACTACCCCTTACTAATCATATGATATGCCAAGAAATATCAAACTGTACAATTTATGTAATGTTTACCTTTAAAAGACCCACTACTTACTTTGTTCATGGCCAAGAGCCATTTGGGACACTAGTCCACTCTCAGTCGCCAGTATCAATAAAGAACTCATAATCTGACCTTCTCTGCATATTGGCGTCATTCTTGTAAACCAGCTATAACACTATCCCAAATTATTACCTAGAGTGAAAGTACACAGATAATCCTGAGGCCTTCAACTATTTAGCATACTCATGGGTTTGTGTGTATCTTTGCACCATTCCAATGAGTGCAGTTTACCATTGGACAACATGACTCTAGGAAATTAAGAGAAAAACAACGTTTTAAATTACATGTTGCTAGAAGTGCTTTTTTGGTGAACCCCATGAAATAATTTTACAATTTTATTCCTCAGGATACAAACCACGTTTCTGTAAGGGACTATGTTCTCTTCTCATAGCTTCCCTAGGAAGAAGGATATTTTTTGTACTTTTACAAAAACTGACCTAGAAATGTTGGTTGGGGGTTCACATATTTAAATTCCTAAAACAATGGAATGTGTAGTCATAAATTATTTGGGCTTGACTAAACTAATTTCAGGAATGAAATTATCTTGGGCATTAACCTGCAGTTAGAGTAAAGGGCATGGTTTTTAACTCTTCATGAAGCCTTGAGCCTATCTCCTCTCCTTCTGAATTTTTTCAAAAGCAGGATCTATTGAGAGGACAAAAAAGCTCCCACAGTGGGAGGGGGTCCGAAGGGTTGCCCTCCCTCTGAATTTTTAACCTTTGACCTAGATGAGTCTCCTGAAATAAATAAGAAGCAACATACAATTCAGCCCAGTAATAGGTAGTATGCAGATCTTTCTTCTTAAGCCTAATGATCCCTGTTATCTAGTGGAGCAATATTTTGACAAGGGAAATACAGAGCAGGTTTCAGAATTTGCTGGTGTGCCACTACTCTTTGTTCTCTGAACAGACACAATTGATGAAACAGCATTTCTTCACTTATTATGCGTATAGTCCTTTAACTTGCAAGTTTGTGTTTTCTCTTTAACATCACTTGGGCCATCTAAGATTTTCTCTCAGCTTGCTTCAAAGACAATTTGGTACTCTTCATTCTTTGTGAAAATGTTGGACTGCTTCTAAAAATATAAATAAATACATTCATAAATAAATAGTGTGCAGATAGACTAAATATGCTATACTTCAAGGTCTATGAAAGAGTAGATCCGGCACTTGTCAGTTTTCAAGCAAATAAATGTTTGGTTAGTATTTATTTTATTTTTTTCTCACTATTCTATAAAATTATCTTGATATTCGTTGGTTTTTTTGTTTGTTTGTTTGTTTTTTGCTTTTTGGCCGTCAGCCTGTTTTTTTTTTTGTTTGTTTTTGTTTTTATTGTGAAGTTGTTGTGGGGTACAGTTAAGGGTTAGGTATATAATTGCATTTCATTCAGGCACCCTGTTGATATGGGGTGTTTCCCTGTTCCCAGACAGATATTTGCTACTGTTAATCCCATCTCCCTCCCCCCACCATAGTTTCCCAGTACGGTCAGTCATTTTCGTATAGTATTGCATTGGATGTTTAAGGTCCATTATATGAGTGAGAACATGTGATACTCGGATCTTTGTTTCTGTGAGAGGTCACTCAGTATTATAGACTCTAGTTCCATCCAGGTTGCTGCAAAAATTCATGATTTTGTTCTTTTTTATGGCTGCAA